>NC_061509.1:133651861-133681058 GCF_022539505.1 Lolium rigidum | reverse complement strand
TGGGAGATCCCACCGTATACGAGACAAACTCTAACTTTTAATCTAGATACAATCTACTGTAACTAAAGATACACGGGCAATCTAGCCCAAATTCTCCGTGCAAGGCCGCTTCAGAGATCTTCCACGTGTAATCTTCCAAGCCCATCCTGATCGCGGCCAACCTCCTGATTTAGCCAAAATCTGGTGATAACAGTTATATATATGGTTTTAGATATCCTAGATAATGATTTATTGGTTGATGGTTTTCATTTTGTTCACTCAACCGAAGTATATGCATCTTATGCTTACTCGTGCATTACCTTACTCTTATGCCATATTCATCCTGCCATGTACCTTGTGCATAACCATAAATAAGTCATTTATTTAAGTCGACAAATATTGCGGCCAACTGAAAAGATCTTTGCATTCACATTTTTTGAAAGCTTAGTAGCATCATCAAGTGGAAGAAGCGGTATACTACAGGAATGGCCCCATGGCCGTCGGCAGCTTCAGCGATTCCTGTAGTGATATATAAAACAAATTTTATTAGTAGTTTATTATATTCTTGACAACATCAGAAACCTGCTTTCCCATGCCAATACAAACCATATATGCCAGATTCCTGAATGTATCAACTCCTAGTTCAACAAAGCAGATAGAGGAGCTAAGAGCGAGGAGTTGGGGTAGACAATTTTGATACGCACTTTTCCTAGTGTTTGATAAATGTAAAAGACTATTGTTATTGTTTACATGGAGATGGATATATTCTATCTGCTTGTTCACTACTTGAAATTAATAATAATAATAATAAACCTCGCTGTTAATTCCGACTTGCTTTCCTTTTATCTAATGAGTTGCTCTTTTGCTTATCTCTTGAGTTAGAAGAGAGCTATAAAGAAAACTTACGACCTGCCTAAATTGATAAATCGTATAATCAATTTCCGATATTAGCTACATGTACAACAACTAAATTATCTGTAATTAAACATCTCAACTCATTAACTCACAATCAATTGATAAATTGAAGTATTACAATGTTTTCACTTCACAATCTGCCATAAACTGAAGAATTAGTTAGGAATAACCAATGTACAAAAGAATCAAATTAATGCATTTAAAACAAATCATCATGAAAATCACCCGTGAGTAGGAAAAAACACTAATTGCTGGCAGGCGAGTATATAAACGTAGAGTTCATCCGAGACGTGTCATGCTGAAATATTATAGCTGATGTAGGCACCATAGTAGGCAATAAGGTAGGGGCATCCGGGGTCGAAAGCCTACTTGATGGATTTCGGTTGTCTTACCAATATCGCTAGTGTTATTATACTATTTTCGGAAACAACATGTCGACAACCATATGTGCCCTTCGTATATTATATTTTCCTGAGCAAAAAAATATCATACTACTACTACTACTAAAATGCATCTGACATTATTTGATATTTCACAAAAATATCATGTCAACAGCCAACATCGTGCCTGTCTGCTTGTGAATTCCTCTAACTATTGCAATTTAGTTTTTTCCTTTTGCTTGCGAGGGTTCAATTTGTTTTGGTGCACATGTATAATATTATTACGTCCGCGGAATCTGTCACTTTTCATATTGGTAAGGTCATGTATACGTGAATAACTTTTTACTCTTTTTTTTTGCGAGTAGAATAACTTTTTACTCTACTCTAAGCAATAACATCTACTACGGCTCTTTTGTCCATGAGAGTCATGGTTAGTATGCAGCTGGCTGGGATTCAGAAATAGTCATAAAAAACTATTTTATGATTACAAATACTACATAGATTAGAGAAAACTGTTGTGCAGAACTGAATAGCAGAAGGTATCCGGTTGGTCCTTGGTATTCGTCTTAGATAAGACTGTAACTGAAGTTCATGCGAATGGGCTACAATGTATATGTTACAGAACATACAGGAATAATCGAATAGTCAAGGATGGGCTACACTGCCGAGTCGACATAGCTAAACTTTACACGTATTCCTCCCCTGTGCTCACTGTACCACTTCGGACCATTTTTTCCCTCTACTCTGCACTCCGAATCTGCTTGGTGCCGCCGCTCCCCCAAACCAAAATCGTCGCTGTTATCGCCATTGTCCGTCGCCCAGAGTTGGCGATTGAGGTGCTGGTGTAGGAGGGCCATGCGAGCCAAGGAAGTTCCGTTGAAAATTGAGCGAGAAATGTTGATTTTTACGGTAAGTTCCTTTGGCAAATACTCTTCATCTCGATTTCTTTATGCCTTTCCCAGGCTCCCCAATCTTGCTAGCTCCGCCACATGTTGGACTTTACGGCCTGGCACCTATCATCCTGATGCTAAGCATTAGGTTGTTCCTGGCTTCCTGCAGTTCTTTATCCAGGCGGCCGTCGGATTGCGAGGCCTTTACTTGGAGGAGATTAAGGCGTTGGTGTGTGGTGTTGGTTGGACTCGGTGAGGACATGGCCATAAATTGGTATAACCTGCTCTCAGCTTTCTTTTATTTTGCAATGCCTAGGTCGAACAGTTTGGTTAGCTAGCAATTTTTTAGCTCCCAGATGTCTACACAGGTTATTCCATATTTATGTTGATCCAAATTATTACTTAATTGTTTGCTGGAGTTTAATACTTTTGTAACAATTAGTCATCTGTGTTCGTCAAATAAAAGTATGGAGTAATATATTGTAATAATCTGCTGCATACACTCGATTGCAGGGGCAAGAATATTGAGTTGTGAATCTGGTGGGTAACGTAACCATCCCTAGTGAACTGAATTTCGGGTGTCTAATGGAAGTGCCCCCTGACTTGGTCCCAGATGGGAGATAGACAGCTTATTGGATTTACCTTCTGAAGGATTTAGAGGCATGCGGTTTCTTTTCTAGCCGGTGTAAGTTGCAAATGCTGCGGTGTCATTGAGGTGTGTATGTGTAGTGTCCATCCTCCGTGTACCTCTCAAAAACACTCTACTCAAGCCTAAGTAAGACTGAGATTTAATACCTTGATATAGGAAATTTGAACACTAAATTTTGCTTTCGTCATTGTTTCTTATGTCAAATCAATTTAGCATCATTCTTGTCCCACTCATGTCCATCAGTTTGTTCTAGTTCCATGCACATCACCTCAAGGTCTATCCCACTTAAGGCTAAGTTCTAATGCTATTATTTTCTTCTCGAGGGGAAGAACATAGGAAAAACAGTATGAACTGAATCTCCAAACATTTAGAACGACGTGTCCATACATACCTGTTGTAGTCTATATGCATCTCAGCTTTCCTTTTTTGAATGAAAATAGGCATCTCAGCCTCATCCTGTTGCCAATGGCAACAATGGCGATGAGGTCTACATGGTCCCAACATTTTGTGTATGGTATGCATATGCATAGGATTCTTCTTCGCTAATTAATCTGCAACCTCGACACCTCAGAAAATATCATCTAGTGACTGATAAACACTCAAGACCTGATAGCTTGCATGTAGTATCCTACGAACCTCAACATCCCTGAACCCCTGGAGCAGAACACCGGTACCGAATCGGTGCGGAACGAACCAATGTTGATGGCAATTCATATGCTTCACGAAGTGTTACACAGTAAATAATGTTATTTAACATTGTGCGTGCATAATTGCTTGCAGCTTAGCCATAGTATGTTTATATCCCTACCACAAATAAGCATCTGCTTCGTTCAGATTTAGATAGTTCATGTCAAACTGACAAAAAACTACATATAGTAGATAGGTTATGAACTTTCACCAAATTTATATTATAAAGTAAACAAAAAGTGATATAGAGTCTTATTTGATAGCAAATGCGACAATGATGAATTGTTTGCAATACTGGATCAACTCTCTTATGGATTAGTATTTCCGTTAATTTTATACTTATCAGTATATGTCAACATACCTGATCACTAATGCCTGATAAAAATAATTCATAGGAAGGTAACTTACTCAATATGTGTAGTGATTCTGTTTGCTGTCCATGATAAGAAAAAAAGAGCCGGTGTGTGCTTTCAGAAAGACTAACAACACATGCTAGAGGATGATATATACATTCAGAATTAATAAAATTTGCCAGAACAAACATGGTAGAGGCCATAGGCTCATAGATGCTCACCTGGTTCAGAGATTATCCTTACATATTCCTCTTTTTATCTCCTTAATTCACTGCTGTGGAGAAATCTTAAGTAACTTGGAAGTTGAGAAGCATCCACAGACAACACTAATCCCAAACTTGATTTGCTTAGTGTGCATGTGAAACCCAGGAGGGAGGCCTGAGATGTAGACACATATCAATGAGATGGTGCAGGAAAGTCTGCGTTATCATTGGACCGGACCGAGCGACCAGCGGTTGCCACCCATTGAGATAGTCGAGCCGCACGGATCTAGGAAGTGGTGAGGAGGGGTGGCCTTAGCTGCGGCGATAGCTCGAGACTGTGGCGCCCGTGCTGCACCTGGAGATGATTGCCTTTTTGCCGTCGTAGGCGCCAGCAAGCAATCCACGGCAGGTCAGGAGGCCAGGTGAGGAGGGGCGGCCTTAGTTGCGGCCATAGCTCGGCTCCACGGGTAGTTGAGACGCCCATCAGAGACGGTGTACGCCTGTACAACGCCCGGGCATCCTTTGTTCTTTGAAGTACAATAATGGTCCGGTGCTCTTGATGTATAGCAACAATCCCCAAGCTTCACCTCCAATGCTCTCTTCTCCCCCTGTCTCCTCATTGATGTTATTTGATCTTAAGCACACCATCAAATAAAAAGATTGCATCTGCGTGAAAACATTGGGGATCGATCTATGCGCGTGCACCATCAAATACAAAGATTGCATCTCCCTTGTTGAAAACCCATGTGGAATATTGGAGATCAATCTATGTGCAGTGGTCTGCTGCATGAATGGGCAAAAAATATCAAGAAATATTCAAACTTTAAGCACTGATCCATGGGCATGCGCTTGGTGGAGGTCTGTTGATGGCAGTCGCAAGCCAACTATGACGGCGGCGGCATGCGTGAGTATGCGCAATAATAGAATCAAATCTGCAAATGTGAGTTTAATTAAAGCTAGTCTGCTACTGTCACCATCTAAGTTCCTAAAAAAATTGTCCCTGCAAAAAATACCTCACAATATTGGACTGTCAAAAATAAAGACGGTGGATGAATCTACAAAGCATGCATCCGAATGCTTACCGATGTTGATGGAAGACATGGAAGTGTACACTCAACTCTTGATCTTACTCGCGTTCCTTTTTGTTTCTCAACATAAGGCACTTGCAAGATGCATGATGGGCAGCTGATTGCTATCCTTCCAAACGTAGAGATTAGTGCCGTACGAAGCTTCGAAGAGGCAGTTCTAATCATTGCTTGGTCGACTGTATGTCCCTACAAAGATTTAGTGGAAGGTCCGCTCCGACTCCTTCCGATCTGCTCCACGCGTTGTCCCAATGTTAGCAGCATAGATTCGCACCGACTCTACTCGATTCCTCTCCTGCACATGCATGTACGTGCTTCACATCAAAAACAACTATGACCAAGGAATTGATTAATCAAAGTTGGTCCGTTGCACCTGTCATCAGAAAATTGATTACCCGGTGATAGAATTGCAGCGCTAGGAGGAGGCTGCGACCCAGGAGCTAGTATAGTCGGAAGAATTTTTCATCTAGGGTTAGAGAGCGAACTTGCTTTTCACGAAGGTCTTCCTTTGGGGGCGGCTGGAGATGACGATGGATAACACAATTGTCTAGATTGGTTGATCGAATAGATAAAAAGTATCTGGTAAAAATAACTCAATGGCAAAGGTGGGTAATTAATGATAGATTCACAAAATTGTAGGCAGTTATGAAGATCGGACGGCAATGCTTCTTTAATTAGAAGTGGGTCTACAAAATTAACGGTCCGATGTTTCTGTTTTTTGTGGGATTTTCTAGCTAATTCTCTAATTTTTGGTTAGCCCTTAATGTACTTTTAATATATAATAGATAGATAGATTTTGTATCTGTTATCACCAGAATTTGGCCAAATCAGAGGTGGGCCGTGATTGGAGATGGGCTTGAAGAATATACATAGAAGAAATACGTGAATCGTCCTTGTGTACCAAGTTTGGGCTAATTGCCCGTGTATCTGTACCATAGTAGGATGCGTGTCGGTTAGGAGTTAGAGTTTTACCCGTGCACGGTTAGGTGCACGCCTGAATTAGAAAGTCCCCTGGACTATAAATATGTATCTAGGGTTTATGAAATAAACAACAACCAACGTTCAACACAAACCAATCTCGGTGCATCGCCAACTCCTTCGTCTCGAGGGTTCCTTCCGGTAAGCACCATGCTGCCTAGATCGCATCTTGCGATCTAGGCAAGCATAAGCTTATTACGTTGTTCATGCGTTGCTCGTGCTGAAGCCTTTTTTATGGCGAGCAACGTAGTTATCTTAGATGTGTTAGGGTTAGCATTGTTCTTCGTATCACATGCTGTCGTAGTGCAACCCTTATACATCTAGCCGCCCTTATACCTATCTTAGGTGTAGGGGCGGCACCCTGCTTGATCATTATTTAGTAGATCCGATCCGTTACGGTTGCTCCTTGTTCTTCAAGGATTAGTTTAATATCCGCAATAATTAGGCCTTACAAAGGGTTGGAGGATCCAGCGGCGTGTAGGGTGTAGTTTGCTAGCCCTAGACAGGATGTTCGGGGATCAACCTCGTGTTGGTTTTTAGGCCCTGTCTAGGATCGGCTTACGATCACCGTACGCGAGCGCGAGGCCCAATCGTGAGTAGGATGATCCGATTATGCGGTGAAAACCCTAAATCGTCGTAGATGGCTTTAGCTTTATCTTGATCAAGCAGGACCACCATATATTCGTACACCTCGTACGAATCATGGGTGGATCAGCTCTTTGAGCCGATTCACAGGACAACCTGAGAGCCGATCGAGGCTCGTATTTAATGTTTACGTGTATGCCATGCAGGAAACTAAGCGAGGCATCATACAACACCTTCCTGACCAGGTATAGGTCAGGTGGCACGCCCTTGCGACATCATCGGACGTGTGACCAGAAGGCTTTGCGGGCCGTCGCTCTGAGGGACTGGGGCCAGCCGCAGCCCTGAGTTGTTCCCGGCTCTACGGTGTTGCCAGGCGCTGCCCGCCGGTGGGTTTCTGACCGCAACACATTCTGGCACGCCCGGTGGGACAATCTTCGACATCCACCGCATCGCCATCTACATCCGAGATGGCGGAAAGCACTCCGGTCAAGTACGAGGATCTGACCGACGAGATCAAGAAGAAGCATGACGAGATCAAGGCAGTCCTCGAAGCCGACCTCATCGGCTCTTTCCACGGAACCCGCTCCCATGGCATCAGGTGGAAGGGGTTCTCACCTGAAGGCGCGCTCGATGGAGTGGACCTGTCCGCCCCGTCAGAAGAACGCACCAGGTCGCTGCGTCAGGAGA
This sequence comes from Lolium rigidum, assembly GCF_022539505.1. Taxonomy (NCBI): domain Eukaryota; kingdom Viridiplantae; phylum Streptophyta; class Magnoliopsida; order Poales; family Poaceae; genus Lolium; species Lolium rigidum. The sequence continues at coordinate 133,673,667 of NC_061509.1, read as the reverse complement.
TCAACTTCATGGTGGCTCATTCGCTGCACCGCCACTCTGAGAGCCTGGTGAACACTTTGGAGTGCGTCGCTCTGCGCGTGATCCAGGAAATCATGAGCCATCGGTATTCTCCGTCGGGACCAGCTCTGGGGACTTACAAAGGAGAGATGCCACTCCAGTCCCGTCCACCGCTGCCATTCGCGTTGGCAGCACCAGAAGTGCCGAACTCATCGGCATACGTCGTCTACAAGATTGGTGGTGACCCTAGTGACTACCAATTCCTACCTGAGGCGCCCAAGGAGATCCCGCATGGATACACGTGCGCATACGTGCCAGACTGCAGTACCTGGGCACTCTCGAACCAGAGCTGCAACAGACAGGGGTCTCCGGAACGACAGGAGGAACGTCGGGATCGGATCTTGAGAAGCAAACGTGGTTAGCTAAGTACGCCACTCCGACAAACCTCCGGAGCTCAGCTCCTGCGGTTGGCTAAGAACTGGAAAAGCAAGCATGGCTGGCTAAGTATGCCACCCGGCGAATCTTCGAGGTTCGACACCTTCAGCCATCACCACGGATCAGATTTGTACAATTCTGAATGATCAGTTCGGCATGATGCCGAAAAGGAAGACATTCGGCTATACCAAGCCGTACCCCAACGAGTACGAATTGATCCCGCTACCACCCAAATATCGGCTCCCTGACTTTACAAAGTTTAGTGGATCAGATGGTTCCAGCTCCATCGAGCATGTGAGCCGATATTTGGCACAAGCTGGGCACGATCTCAGCATCAGACGAGCTGCGTGTGAGGTTCTTCGCACAGTCCCTCACAGGATCGGCTTTCGGGTGGTACACATCGCTGCCACCGAACTCGATCCGGACTTGGAAGCAGTTGGAAGAGCAGTTCCATGAGCAGTATCACTCAGAGGCTTCCGAGGCTGGCATTGCCGATCTAGCACAAGTACGACAGAAGCGCGGGGAAACAGTGTCGAATACATCCAGCGCTTCAGGACGGTGAGGAACCGATGCTATTCGGTTCACGTAAGTGAAAAAGAAGCGGTCGAGTTGGCGGTGGTGGGTCTCTCATCATCGATCAAGGACGTGGCCTCCCAAGCAGACTACCCTTCATTGGCGCACATGGTGCAGAAGTTGTCAGCATATGAACAGCGCCACTCAGATGTTTACCAGGACAAATTCAAGCGAGCGGTGGTCCTGGTTGAGGCGGACGAGGATGAAGGTGCTCGCGGGAGATCAAGAGGTAGCGAGTGGCTGAATGGACTCGGGCGGCGAGGCCCCGTGTCCTGCAAGTGGGTTAAGCCACAAGTCCCTCCAAAAGGGTTCGACTTCGACGTGACCAAAGCTGAGCAGATTTTCGACCTCTTACTCACGGAGAAGCGACTAAAGGTACCCGAAGGCCACAAGATCCCCACGGTGCAGGAGCTGAACGGAAAGCCATACCGCAAGTGGCATAACACGTTCACCCACACCACTAACGACCGCAGGGTGTGGCGTCGGCGCATCCAAATGGCGATAGAAAAAGGGCGGCTAATTTTCAACCAGGTACGCCATGAAGGTCGACACACACCCCTTCCCCGCCGTTAACATGGTGGAGTATACTTACCATGGAGGGTGCCAGCCAGATTTCTCGTGCAATATCAACATGGTGGGACCTGGGCACCACTCTGGTAAGGACGGAGTTGAGGGCAGCTGCTCTCATAGCAAAGACACAGAGGAAGCCGCTCCACGCGATCGGATCCGCCACGACGGCAAGCGCTACGTCACAGAGGGAGAAGTGAAGAACATAAGATATCAGCGACCTCTCTCTGATCACCTCCTCAACAAGTATGTGAGTCAGTATGACCAACGCCGACGATACAACGTCTGGCTAAGGAGACGTCGTCGGCATGATCACGACGAGGAGCGATATGAGCGCCACGCCAAGGAAAAGTCGAGGGAGCAAGACGACGTGGATAGGCACTGGGACTGCCCCTTCTTCAGACACTGCTGGGATTCAGGAATGAGCCGATTGCCTACAATCGGCAATTGCCCAGAATGCAAACAAAAGAAGAAGGATGCAGCTAACGTGTCCGTGTTCAAGCGCCTAGGGCCTCTCCCGCCTCGAAGCAAACGCGCTGAGTCCCCTCGGATGGGAGATCTTGAGGATTTGGAAGACGAGGGAGAAGAAGAAGAAGACAGGTACCACCGGCCAAGGTGGTGCCCTGATGGACTCAGCCGTTCCCAAAAACGAAGGGTTCAGCGTCTACGTGGGTTGGAAGAAGCTGAAAGGTTATACCTGCACACGTTGAGGAAGGCACGGCCTGATCTGGCCGCCAAAATTCAGCGAACCCTGGACGAAGAAGGTTGGCCACAAAGAAAAGAGTGGCGCCCCAAGCAAAGGAAAGCCGATGATGAGACATCGGCTGGCACAAACATGGTGCTCGTCCTTCCAACGGAGTTTGGTGCTCCAGGATTACACGAGGCACCCAATTTCGACGACTGCGAGCGAGTTGACGTGACAGAGGATGGGACTAGGTTGGTCTTATCCACGGACCCGACCGTGTAGCGAACGCAGCGTCTATGGACAAACATGGCGATGCCGATCCAGGAGATCGGCCCCAAGGATTTATGGAGGAACATTACAAAACCTTCATCGAACAAGCAACGTGGAGGCCGATTCCAGCAATCGGCCAAAATTATCCTCACCATCCATTCTGCCTGGGTTCAACATTTGATCCAGCAGGGAATACCTAAAGAGCCGATACCATCAAATCTCTTGAAAGAATCGGCTCGGGGGGCACCTAGGTGGATAAAACACGGATATGCAGTAGAAGCCTCTTTCAAATGCCCAGCAGCCCAAGATATCCTTTGATGATGGGTATTGAAGTACGGGGGCCGATACATAAATCGGCCGTAAAAAATTCAAATTTTTTTAAGCACAGCCGATGCATGGCCATCGACTCAAGAGGTGTAACTGTTTTAAGCAGAGGGTCAATGGAGCAGGAAGTGGGCCACGAAGAGAGACTCTAATTGAAGAACTCCTCAATGGAGTGGTTTGTTGGCTCAGATCCTATCTTCGAGAACCTCCGGATTCTTTTTGCGAGTATTCGAGTCCGCAGTATCAGCTGGGGCAAGTTTGAGGGATCATGACCCTGACCAATGCCAAGAGCAGCATGGACGTGCAGATCAGGTTAAGGATGGGTTGCATCAAATCCGCCAAAGGAAAGGGGCCGATCTGACCAGCAAGGCGCAAGAAGTGGACTGAAGAAGCTCGGGGGGCAGCTCGCCCTGAAGATTTTTTGCTCTGAGGAGCCGATTTTGTTGGAATCGGTTGGCTCTGCATTATGACTTGAAGGCCAATGGCGGCCCATTTGGCTGACTCACTACCTTTCTCGCCTTGACTGAGGCTCGGGGGGCAGCTCGTCCTGAAGGACCCTTTGCTATAGGGAGCCGATTTTGTTGAAATCGGCTGGCTCTACATCTCAGCTTTTGAGGAATAGTTGCTGCGGGAAAAACGGAGCAGGAGCCTGTCCTGCAGAAGTATCATCTCCAGCCTCTGGGTTGAGTTAGCAATGGTCTCAGAGAGCCCCTGAAAGCAACGGGGATTTGGAAGAGAAGGGTCTGGCAGGAAAATGTCTGAAAACCTGAGGTTAATGATGAGGCCAGGCATTATTTCAGGGGTTTTGCCGTTGAATCAGTACGAAAAGAAATCGGCGAAATCAAGTTAAGGGAAATTCTTCATTAATATTGGGATTTCTTACAATGAAGAGCCGACTGCTCAAAGAACAAAAGAAGAGCCGATTGCTCAGGGGTTACTAATCCTACATTGCTAGTCCTCGCTAGCATCATCGTCGGCATCGGAGTTGCCGCCGGCGCTACCTCCGGAGGCTTCCTCGTCGCTGCTGCCCCAGCCCTCGGCCGGAGCCTCTTCTTCCTCGTCATCATCATCATCCTCGCTGTCCGCCCAAGTGCGGAAGCGCTTCGTCGGCTGATACGTCTCCGACGTATCGATAATTTCTTATGTTCTTGTTATCACCAGATTTTGGCCAAATCAGGAGGTGGGCCGCGATCAGGATGGGCTTGGAAGATTACACGTGGAAGATCTCTGAAGCGGCCTTGCATGGGGAATTTGGGCTAGATTGCCCGTGTATCTTTAATTATAGTAGATTGTATCTAGATTAAAAGTTAGAGTTTATCTCGTGCACGGTTTAGTGCACGCCCACATTAGAAAGTCCGCTGGACTATAAATATGTATCTAGGGTTTATGGAATAAACAACAACCAACGTTCAACCACAAACAAATCTCGGCGCATCGCCAACTCCTTTGTCTCGAGGGTTTCTACCGGTAGCATCATGCTGCCTAGATCACATCTTGCGATCTAGGCAGCGACAAGCCTGCCCACGTTGTTCATGCGTTGCTCGTATCGAAGCCTTTTTGATGGCGAGCAACGTAGTTATCTTAGACATGTTAGGGTTAGCATTGTTCTTCATATTACATGCTTTCGTAGTGCAACCCGTGCATGTCTAGCCGCCCTTACACCTATCTTAGGTGTAGGGGCGGCACCCCGCTTGATCATAGTTTAGTAGATCTGATCCGTTACGATTGCTCCTTGTTCTACAAGGATTAGTTTAATATCTGCAATAGTTAGGCCTTACAAAGGGTTGGAGGATCCAGCGGCGTGTAGGGTGGCGTTTGCTAGCCCTAGAAAGGATGTTCCGGGATCAACCTCGTGTTGGTTTTTAGGCCCCGTCTAGGATCGGCTTACGGTCACCGTGCGCGAGCGCGAGGCCCAATCGTGAGTAGGATGATCCGATTATGCGGTGAAAACCCTAAATCGTCGTAGATCTAATCAGCTTTATCTTGATCAGCAGGACCACCATATATTCGGACACCTCGTCCGAATCATGGGTGGATCGGCTCTTTGAGCCGATTCACGGATAACTCTGAGAGCCGATCGAGGCTCGTATTTAACGTTTACGTGTGTGCCCCTGCAGGAAACTAAGCGAGGCATCATCCACACCTTCCTGACCAGGTATAGGTCAGGTGGCACGCCCTTGCAGTTGGCATCGGCGCGTGCGACCAGGAGGCTTTGCGGGCCGTCGCTCTGAGGGACTGGGGCCAGCCGCAGCCCTAGTTGTTCCCGCCTCTACGGTGTTGCCCGTCTCTGCCCGCCAGGGGGTTTCTGACGTCAACACATTCTGGCACGCCCGGTGGGACAGCCTTCGACATCCACAACATCGCCATCTACATCCGAGATGGCGGAAGACACTCCGGTCACGTACGAGGATCTGCTCGATGAGCTCAAGAAGAAGCATGACGAAATCAAGGCGGTCCTCGAAGCCGAACTCATCGGCTCTTTCCACCGAACCCGCTCCCATGGCGTCAGGTGGAAGGGTTTCACACCTGAAGGCGCACTCGATGGAGTGGATCTGTCCGCCCCGTCAGAAGGACGCACCAGGTCGCTGAAGTACGAGGATCTGCCCGAGGACCTCAAAAGGAAACATGACGAGATCAAGGCAACCCTCAAAGCCGAACTCATCGGCTCCTCTGAGAAGGCCCGGCCGCACGATATCGAGCTCGGTAGAGACTCAAGTCCGTCGCCTGGCGTCAACATGGTGGATCTCAGCCACTCCCGTGGCAAGGATGAAGAGGAGGCCGATCCACGCGACCGGCCCCAAGATGATGACAGGCGGTACCTGACAGAGGAGGGAATAAGAAGCGTGCGGTATCAACGTCCACTCTCCGAGCACCTCCTCAACAAATATGAGCAGCAGCACGACCGACGTCGGCACTACGACGTAGATGATGAAAGGAATTGTCGGTCTGATGCAGAGGTCAGGAGGTACCGTCAACATGATAGAGGCAACGACGGGTACAATCGTCGCGTCGAAGGAAGGTCAAGGGGCAGGATAACATGGATAGGCACTGGGACTGTCCGTTCTTCAAACATTGCTCGGGACTCGGGAATGAGCCGATTGCCAACAATCGAGAACTGCCCAGAATGCAAACAAAGGAAGAAGGATGCCGCTAACGTGTCCGTGTTCGAGCGTCTAGGGCCTCTCCCACCTCGGAACAAGCATGCTGAGTCCGCTCGGGTGGAAGATCTCGAGGAACTAGAGGACGATGATGAAGAAGATAAATATCATCGGCCCGGTGGTGCCCTGATGGGCTCAGCCGTTCCCAAAAGCGAAGGGTTCAGCGTCTGCGTGGGTTGGAAGAAGCTGAAAGATTGTACCTGCACACGCTAAGGAAGGCACGGCCTGATCTGGCCGCCAAAATTCGGCGAACCCTAGACGAAGAAGGTCGGCCGCAAAGAAAAGAGTGGCGCCCCAAGCAGAGGAAAGCCGATGATGATACATCGGCTGGCACAAATATGGTCTTCATTCTTCCAACGGAGTTTAGCGCTCCAAGATTATATGAAGCACCTGTGGCGCAATTAGACTGCGGCCCACGGCCGGTCATCTTTGAGAAGCCAAAAGAAAGAAGTTACAGGCATCCGAAGGCCCTGTACTTACGAGGCTACATCAATGGGCAGCCTGTCAACAAGATGTTGGTGGACACCGGAGCGGCAGTCAACATTATGCCATACTCCACGCTACGTCGGTTGGGACGCTCCAGCTCGGATCTGATCAAGACCAATGTAACACTGAGTGATTTCAACGGCCAAGCATCTGACGCACAAGGTGTTCTGAATGTGGATCTGACCGTAGGAAGGAAAACTGTCCCTACGACGTTCTTTATCGTCGACAACAAGAGTACCTACGCTGTCCTACTAGGGAGAGATTGGATCCACGCCAACTGTTGCATCCCGTCCACGATGCACCAATGCCCGATACGAGTGGGATGGAGATGAAGTAGAAGTCGTCCACGCAGATGATTCAGTCGAAGTTTCAACAGCTGGCATGGACGTTTGGGAGACATCAGGCCAAGAGCCACTCTCTGGCATCAATTTGGACGACTGTGAGCGCATCGACGTGACAAAGAACGGGGTTAGGCTGGTTTTATCCACCGGCCTGACCGTGTGACAAAGCAAATGTCGATGGATAAACGTGGCGAGACCGATCCTTGTGATCGGCCCCAAAAGATTTGTGAAGGGACATCACAAAACCTTCACCGAGAAAGCAACGGGAGGCCGATTCCAGCAATCGGCCAAAGTTATCCTCATCATCCATTCTGCCTGGGTTCAACATGTTATCCAACAGAGCCGATACCATCAATTCTCTTGACAGAATCGGCTCCGGGGGGCACCCAGGTAGATAAAACACGAGGATGTGAAGTGAAGTGTCTCATTCTTTGGTAATGAGTATTGGAGTATGGGGGCCGATGCACAAGTCGGCCGTAAAAATTCTGAAAATTCGAAAATTTTCGAAAGCCGATGCATGGCCATCGACTCAAGAGGAATAACTGTTACGATCAGAGGGTCAATGGAGCACGAAGAGGGTTTTTAATGAAAGAACTCCTCAATGGAGTAGTTTAAGGGCTCGGACCCTCTCTTCAAGGACAAGGCCAAGAGCAGCCTGGACGTGCAGATCAGGTCAAGGATGGGTTACATTAGATCCACCAAAGGAAAGGAGCCGATCTAGCCGGCAAGAACTGAAGAAGCTCGGGGGGCAGCTCACCTTGAAGGCTCTCTGCTTTGAGAAGCCGATTTATGTTCAAATCCGCTGGCTCTGCATAAGAAGCTCCCTCAGACATGATCAAGTCCAGGTCCATACAGCTAATTTGCGTATCCTCGTCTCTGTTTTGCCTTGGCTGAGACTCGGGGGGCAACAGGCCTGGTAGGTGCCCTATTGTTGAGAGCCGATTGGAGGGCGCCCAGAGTCTGGAGGGCGTCAGAAATGCGAGGGCGTTCTCACCGGAAGTTGCTGCGGCCTGCCAAAGATGATGAGCCGATCTGATCAGCAAGGCGCAAGGATTGAACTGAAGAAGCTCGGGGGAGGGCGGTTCGCCCTGAAATCTCCTCACTCTAAAGAGCCGATTTTGTTGAATCGGCTGATACTGCATTACGAGTTGGAAACCGAGGGTGATCGACGTGGTCGGCTCACTGCTATTCTCGCCCCGACTGAGGCTCGGGGGGCAGCTCACCTTGAAGGTTCTCTCGCTCGGGGAGCCGATTTCGTTGGAATCGGCTAACTCGCATCACAACTTACCCGAAGAATGGTGCTAATGTTGCAGAATTATCGGCTTCGATATGCAAGACGATTCAGCGACAAGCCCGTAACTATGTTGAGGGCACCTACTCAACACCAGATTACTAGCCTGCTGGATCGGCTGTATAGACTGTCAACGGATGAAAGGTGATCAATTGGTTGGCCCCGCGCGATAGCACTCTCGGACATGGTCGAGCCCAGGCCTGTTTGCCTGAATTACGGGTCCTCATCATTGTTTCCACCCCGGCTGAGGCTCGGGGGCAACTTGCCACGAGAGGTCCTTTGCTATAAGAAAGCCGATTTTGCTAAAATCGGTTGGCTCTACATCTCAGTTTGATTTTGAGCAATGGTTGCTGAAAGAGAACAGATCAGGATTATAAAACGTCACTGCAGAAGTGATGCCTGTCCTGCAGAAGTGGCAGCTTCGGCGTTTGAATTGATCCGGCAACAGTCCTAGGGCTCTTCTGAAGGCAAAGAGGATCTGGAAGAGAAGGATGTGGCAGGAGAATGTCTGAAAGGCCTAGGGTTTGCGCGATTATGGCTTGGCCTTGTTTGACCAGGAGTTTGGGTCCGGATGGATCTATGTCGAAATTTATCGTGAGAGACCGATGCGATGCTATCGGCTTATTGGGCATTGACCAGATTGGCAATCGGCAGAATCAGTACGAAGGACAATCGGCTAAATTATCATAAAGGGAATCGGCAAAATCGAATTGGGGAATTTCTTCATTGATAAACCAGATTTCTTACATAGAAGAGCTGACTGCTCTCAAAAGGAAGTACTAGGGGATACATTGCCCCGTCTACTACTGCTGGCCCTATGCTAAGATCCTATCTAGGGGCCGCTGCTGCCCTCGTCGTCGTCGTCGCCGTCATCACCACTGTCGGCGCTACTCCCTACCGGCTCGTCATCGCTGCTCCAGCGGCCGCCGACAGGACCGTCGTTGTCTTCGTCCTCTTCGTCAGCGTCGTCGTCGCTGTCGACGTCGCTGAGGTTCCCGGGCCAGAGGTGGCGGCGTTTGGCCGGCGGCTCGGCGGAGGAGCTGTCTTCGTCCTCCTCCTCCTCCTCCTCCTTCGCCTCCTCGGAGGAGGTGAAGTCATCCCAGGAGAAGCGATCGTCATCGCTCTCCTCCTCCGATTCCCCGTCGGCGAGGAAGCGGAGGTCACTCTCCCCACTGGTCAAGGATTTGTCTTCCTCGGACCAGATGGAGGAGGCGTGGTCTTCCAGGTCCCATTCTTCTGGTGCACGAATGTCCGGCGGCGTCTCGCGGGAGGAGGAGGACCCGAGGGAGAGTTCCGATGAGGTGGAGGAAGAGGAAGACATGGTGCGCAGAAGGGCTTTTGGGAGTGCTAATGTGAAGAGGACGAAGATGAGAACTGTTCGATGCAGTTAAATAAAGGGGATGGAGATTTAATTTTCGAACAGTTTTCGAGGACATGGTGCCAAAACTGTCAAATCGTGCAGAGAAGTTGGGAAGGCAAGTCGTCATGATGAAACATACTGCGACGGTTCTGCTCTGCCACGACATGACCCTTCGAAGGAAAAGCGAGTGGTTTTGAAATTATCATTACCAAAACCAGGGGGGCATGTGTTATCACCAGATTTTGGCCAAATCAGGAGGTGGGCCGCGATCAGGGTGGGCTTGGAAGATTACACGTGGAAGATCTCTGAAGCGGCCTTGCATGGGGAATTTGGGCTAGATTGTCCGTGTATCTTTAATTATAGTAGATTGTATCTAGATTAAAAGTTAGAGTTTATCTCGTGCACGGTTTAGTGCACGCCCACATTAGAAAGTCCGTTGGACTATAAATATGTATCTAGGGTTTATGGAATAAACAACAACCAACGTTCAACCACAAACAAATCTCGGCGCATCGCCAACTCCTTCGTCTCGAGGGTTTCTACCGGTAAGCATCATGCTGCCTAGATCGCATCTTGCGATCTAGGCAGCACTAAGCCTGCCCACGTTGTTCATGCGTTGCTCGTATCGAAGCCTTTTTGATGGCGAGCAACGTAGTTATCTTAGACATGTTAGGGTTAGCATTGTTCTTCATATTACATGCTTTCGTAGTGCAACCCTTGCATGTCTAGCCGCCCTTACACCTATCTTAGGTGTAGGGGCGGCACCCCGCTTGATCATAGTTTAGTAGATCTGATCCGTTACGATTGCTCCTTGTTATACAAGGATTAGTTTAATATCTGCAATAGTTAGGCCTTACAAAGGGTTGGAGGATCCAGCGGCGTGTAGGGTGGCGTTTGCTAGCCCTAGAAAGGATGTTCCGGGGATCAACCTCGTGTTGGTTTTAGGCCCTGTCTAGGATCGGCTTACGGTCACCGTGCGCGAGCGCGAGGCCCAATCGTGAGTAGGATGATCCGATTATGCGGTGAAAACCCTAAATCGTCGTAGATCTAATCAGCTTTATCTTGATCAAGCAGGACCACCATATATTCGGACACCTCGTCTGAATCATGGGTGGATCGGCTCTTTGAGCCGATTCACAGGATAACCTGAGAGCCGATCGAGGCTCGTATTTAACGTTTACGTGTGTGCCCTGCAGGAAACTAAGCGAGGCATCATCCACACCTTCCCGACCAGGTATAGGTCAGGTGGCACGCCCTTGCGGTTGGCATCGGCGCGTGCGACCAGGAGGCTTTGCGGGCCGTCGCTCCGAGGGACCGGGGCCAGCCGCAGCCCTAGTTGTTCCCGGCTCTACGGTGTTGCCCGTCTCGCCCGCCGGGGTTTCGACGTCAACGGTTCTATGCCATATTATTGATGATACCTACATGTTTTATGCACACTTTATGTCATATTCGTGCATTTTCCGGAACTAACCTATTAACAAGATGCCGAAGTGCCGCTTCTCGTTTTCTGCTGTTTTTGGTTTCGGAAATCCTAGTAACAAAATATTCTCGGAATTGGACGAAACGAAGACCCAAGGGCCTATTTCGCCACGAACCTTCCAGAAGACCGAAGAGCATACGAAGTGGGGCCACGAGGTGGCCAAACCACAAGGCGGCGCGGCCAAGGGGGGGCCCGCGCCGCCCTGTGGTGTGGGCCCCTCGTCGGCCCCGACTCCGCCCTTCCGCCTACTTAAAGCCTCCGTCGCGAAACCCCCGATGCGGAAAACCACGATACGGAAAACCTATGCGAGACGCCGCCGCCGATCCCATCTCGGGGGATTCTGGAGATCTCCTCCGGCCCCCTGCCGGAGAGGGGATTCATCTCCCGGAGGACTCTACACCGCCATGGTCGCCTCCGGAGTGATGAGTGAGTAGTTCACCCCTGGACTATGGGTCCATAGCAGTATCTAGATGGTTGTCTTCTCCTCATTGTGCTTCATTGTTGGATCTTGTGAGCTGCCTAACATGATCAAGATCATCTCCACTAATATAAAAAGAGAGAGAGGGGCAGATCCAAATGATCTGGGCCGTTCATCCAGGCAAATCCAACGATCAAGAACCACCCAATGTTGAGCACTCAACGCGTTGAGCGCCGATTCCCACGTAACCGCTAATCCCTCTCATCTAATCTGAAGTTCTGAACATCCTTCGTTCTGCTCTGCGCCTGAGAGAAAAAGGGCATCGCATCCGCTGCTGCTGTACGCCCTCCTCGCGACCAACTCTGCCGCCCTTGAGATCCCCGCCGTAGTCCTCCATTCCCACTTCTATCCGCCGCCTCCGTACGCGCCTCCACTCCTTACTCTACCGTCAGCCATCACGCGTCGCAGAAAAGAGCCACCGCCGGCCGCCGGCGTCCTAACCGCGTCGCCGAAAAGCGCCACGCCGGCGTCTTCCGTGGAGGATGCAAGCGCCACCGCAGCGGTACGCCGTACAGGAAGCAATTTCCACCGCCATCAAGGCGAAGCAACTGCCACCACCGTCAAGGACCACGCAACTGCCACCGCCGTCAAGGAAAACTGAAGACGTAAGTTGCAGAATTTTGCAATTAAACTTGTTTACATGAAGCTATTTTTGTGATTGTTGCATCTATCCTTTAGGTTAGCAACATTGAATTTGCCAATTGGAAAAAAAGGCTATCCTCAGTTCTGAAAGATGAAAAATCGAAGTTCCATCACACAACCGTTGACGCCTATGGACACCTACTGTTTTTCATGTGTGATCCTGAAGCTGACATATGCTCTTTGTAACTCCGTCATGGTAACACCAGATGAGGTTATATAAAGTTGTCATGATGCTTACAAGGCAACTATCAGCATGGATGGTAAAGTGTTTTCTTCACGACAATATTGAACCATCAGCATGGATGTCTCTCATGCCTGGTTCCTCCATACCACAGCAACTCCTCCGCATCCTCCCCACTACAGCACAAGCTCCTTCCCCTCGTGCAAGCATCGTGTGAAGTTCTTTCTGTCGGCCTGTCTGATTTCAGAATTTTCCTCATATACCTTTTGCTTGGATGATGCAACTTTTCTATCATGCGAAATTACTACATGCAGTAGCGATCTTAGTTTACACGGGTTGTTGTATGGACATGTATTTTCTACATAGGCTTTACCTTAATATGCTTTTGTTTAGAAGCAGACCATTGTATACGATTTATAACTCTGTTAAAGTCTGACACTAAAATGCGAGTTTCTATACATGTTTTGTTATCCATGACTGAATGACATTTTGCATTTTTTTCTGAAGAATTTGTCTTAAATTCCTCTCAAGATATCTATCTCACATAATACCCATAAAATACTTTTATTTATTTTATTGTCCATTTTACAGGTTTGGAAATAGAGCTTACATTTGTATTTCAGTTGGCTTCATTCAAATGCGACTTTGACTGAGTTACTATGCACCTCTTGATACTGTCGTTCTGATCTGGTATGAATTTGAGTTAATTTTTTGTACAATTCCCGTGGCAAAATTTATATCTGAAAAAATTGTATACCACCTGTACAGTTGTACTACATAGCGCCTTGCAGGTACCAGATATAGCATGTATCTGAAATTCTGAATACTTTCTTGCTTTATTTAGTTGGTTACATTGGCCAAGTGTCTGCATGACTGATGTTTGATAGCACCCTACCTACTTTATGGTAGTCTCATCATCACCATTCTGATCTTCATTGGTAACATGCTTTTTTGCAAATGTTCAGTACATTGGCATGAAATTTCATTTTGTTCAGTCGCCATTTGATTCATATGGAGTTAGTTTTGAAATGTTAGTGAATTTGTGGAGGACTTTTTTTGTTGCCACTTGCTTCATTTCTAGCCTAACATTTCTATTTACTATTGTAGATTTTTTATGCCAATAGTTAGCGGTTATCTTTTTGCATTTTATTTAGATCATGGTTTCTGAATCGATTAGATCTAGCCTATTTCCATTTTTTCACGCTTTTAATCTGTTCCATATGTCGAATTTTATAATTTAAAATTTGCCTTATCCATATAATTAAACAACATTCATGATTCTTCTTGTTAATGTGCTAACCTTTGTTCTAGAAATCCATCTAGATTGTTCCTCCCATCCATTCAATTTTGCATCCTTTTGAATGTCTAATACATGTGATCCATCCAGTTCTGCTATTACTAATTGTTTACTACTCATCTTCATTACTATTTTCAGTATATGCCTACATGGGACAGAAGAATCTTCCTATTTCCTTTGGAGTGGATATTTTGGCAGATTTAGCATCATTTATGCAATAATGTGGATACTACAAGATGTTGCAATATTCGATATTGGGATCACAAGAGAAGAGAGCAGGCAGCCCATGTGATTGTGGATTGACATTAATAATTGCAGTATTGCAGTTGGTTGAACATCTAGAGCAGTTTTCAGAACCACTTCTGGTATAATCTTCTTGCTTTTTGAATGAAAACAATCTGAGGTAAAAAGAAGAGGTGCACTCCCAAACTATAGAACTTCTGATTGTCCCCATATTGTTCTTTCTTAATTGTCTCGCAGCACACAAGGTTGGTATTTTTTAGACTGCTACTAATTTTCTTAAAATGCCGGAGGTTAAATATTTATATATTTCCCACTATCAGATATGCAGCTCTTGCAAGACGAGAAGTCATGCAAGTTTTATACAAAAGTAGTAACGTGTGCTAATGTAATTTTATTGGAATACTATGAGAATTCTTATTTTATTTATAGTAGACGTATAACTTGTTCTAGCTAAGTTAACTAGGTGTTTTGGAAGTTGTGGATACCACAATATAAATGTAAGCAAAGAGTTAGGCTAGGATATTTTTTTAATTACTATAGGAGATAAAAATTGCCTAAAACTGTGTAGTATAGCAGGTTCTTGTTTGTTCCTATTTTCTTCTTATTATAGGAGAATTCTTATTAGACAGAGCTGTGTGCTTATTTATTTGGACAACGTGAAGACCAGAATTTGATAATTCTTGGTTCTAATATCTTTTATGGATCATATCGTAGTTCTTCTTTGTCATGATTAAGTTTGTAAAATTCTTGCTTACGATAGGACCGATGTATTGCCATTTAGTATGTTGTTGCCACTTAGTAATGCATCATCGTAAGAGGTGGAGAGTATTTATTATCTGGAGAAGGGCAAGAATAAGATTTACCTTTGGATTTTTGTACAAAAAAAATCTGGCTGATGTTACTCTTTGATCTATTATGAGTAATATAGACATGGCCAGGTATCTTAGAAAACTCTCATGTGCCGAATTGAATTTCCCCACAATATAGTGCTACTTTGCCTACCACTTTAAACAACACTTGTTGTTTCTAGCTTTGATATTTGTTTTGAGCACCAACAATAGCAGGGGCTGCCCCTGCGGTGCAAGTTTGTCAAACCATTATTTTGCGGAAATACTATTCGTTTCTAACAGATAATAAGTATCAAACTTTGGATAGTGATTTATGTTCTTTCATATGCAGATTGCATGACCGAGAGAAATCTTATTTCAATGGAAGGGTCCTTTGGATGACGGACAGAGTGCAGTGATATAAGTACGGCATGGTATGGTTATGTTTGACAATCGAATAAGGGGATTTGTAAATGTTTCTTTCTTGTGAATTTCAGGGTCTTAACATGTATGATTGATCTTGCTAGATGATGCTGGCTGACTTGTTTTTGTAAATTTGAGGGTAATTCATCATACTACATCGGTAAGAACTATATATTATTTCATTACTATTGTTTGCTATTTGTGCACCACACAATTGGAGTGCTTCGGTTGATGATAGTTGTCAATGCGAAGTTCTTATACGCCATGCACTATGTGAGATTTATCTTTGTAAAGGATTAGACTATTTTAGCTATTCGTTTTAAGCAAAATAGAGAAAATAACTTCAGAATATAGAAAGAGTGACTTATTTAGTGTGTATATTTGCACTAATGAAACGTGCGTGGCACGTGCAAGCTTACTAGTCTATCTGTAATACTCTATGTTGTGTTTGTCGGGATCCGATGGATAGAGAATACCATGTTATGTTAATTATCAAGTTATTTCATATGTGTTGTTTATGATCTTGCATGCTCTCCGTTATTAGTAGAGGCTCTGGCCAAGTTGATGCTAGTAACTCCAAGAGGGAGTACTTATGCTCGATAGTGGGTTCATGCCTGCATTGACACCTGGGGGAGTGACAGAAACCCCTAAGGTTGTGTTGTGTTGTTGCCACTAGGGATAAAACATTGATGCTATGTCCGAGGATGTAGTTATTGATTACATTACGCACCATACTTAATGCAATTGTTTGTTGCTTTGCAACTTAATACTGGAAGGGGTTCGGACGATAACCTGAAGGTGGACTTTTTAGGCATAGATGCAGTTGGATGGCGGTCTATGTACTTTGTCGTAATGCCCAATTAAATCTCACTATACTTATCATGCCATGTATGTGCATTGTTATGCCCTCTCTATTTTTCAATTGCCCGACTGTAATTTGTTCACCCAACATGCTTTTATCTTATGGGAGAGACACCTCTAGTGAACTGTGGACCCCGGTCCACAGTTCTAATGTATGTGCATTGTTATGCCCTCTCTATTTGTCAATTGCCCGACTGTAATTTGTTCACCCAACATGCTTTTATCTTATGGGAGAGACACCTCTAGTGAACTGTGGACCCCGGTCCATTCTTTTAATACTGAAATACAAATCTGCTGCAATACTTGTTTTATTGTTTTCTCCGCAAACAATCATCTTCCACACAATACGGTTAATCCTTTGTTACAGCAAGCCGGTGAGATTGACAACCTCACTCGTTTCGTTGGGGCAAAGTACTTTGGTTGTGTTGTGCAGGTTCCACGTTGGCGCCGGAATCTCCGGTGTTGCGCCGCACTACATCCCGCCGCCATCAACCTTCAACGTGCTTCTTGACTCCTACTGGTTCGATTAAACCTTGGTTTCTTACGAGGGAAACTTGCCGCTGTGCGCATCACACCTTCCTCTTGGGGTTCCCAACGGACGTGTCAACTACACGTATCAAGCAAATTTACGGCGCCGTTGTCGGGGAGATCAAGACACGCTGCAGGGGAGTCTCCACTTCTCAATCTCTTTACTTTGTTTTTGTCTTGCTTTATTTTATTTACTACTTTTTTTGCTGCATTATATCAAAACACAAAAAAATTAGTTGCTAGTTTTACTTTATTTACTGTCTTGCACTCTATATCAAAAACACAAAAAAATTAGTTTACTTGTATTTACTTTATCTAGTTTGATTTATTTACTACTGCTAAAATGAGTAATCCTGAAGTTGAAGTTCGTTCATTTAAGCAACAAGGAGGAGAATGTTTAAAAGATGCTTGGTATAGAATTAGTGATGCCCATAATAGGTGCACTAAGAAACACTCCACCACTATCCTACTCGGGAATTTTTATGTTGGTATCTCTAGCTGGAATAGATATGTTCTTGATTGTCTCGCGGGGGTAACTTCCTAGGTGCTCCCGCTTTAGAGGCTAGTTGAATTATTGAGAGTTTATTTGGAACACCACCTGTTAATGAAATTAAAATTGAAACCTCCCTTGAGGATGTTATGAAAAAATTGGAAACCATAGAGAAAAATTTTAGTGTGGAAACTAAGTTGGAGATGTTACTTGTTAAAACTGATAAACTTGATAAATCCTTAGGGGGAATTGATGAAAGAATTAGTGTCCTAGGAACTTGTGTTGACCATGATAATCAAATTAATAGGATTGGCGAACTTGAAAAAGCTATGGGAACTCTGGGTTCAACCTTTTCATCTTTACAGTTTAGAGAGAAACCTTATGTGGGAAAGGAGCAAAAGTTTATGTACGCCTCTAAAGTGCCTAAACCAAAGAAATATTATTATGGGCCTAAAATTTACAAAGCCCCTAGTACCACTACAAATGGGGGAGCTTATGATATCAATGCTCCATCTCGCGATAACACTTGAGTTACACTTTATGCGCCTAGCTGAAAGGCGTTAAAGAAAAGCGCTTATGGGAGACAACCCATGTTTTTACTACAGTATTTTTGTTTTATATTTGTGTCTTGGAAGTTTTTTACTACTGTAGCAACCTCTCCTTATCTTAGTTTTGAGTTTTGTTGTGCCAAGTAAAGTCTTTGATAGTAAAGTAAGTACTAGATTTGGATTACTGCGCAGTTCTAGATTTCTTTGCTGTCACGAATCTGGGTCTACCTCCCTGTAGGAAGCTCAGAAAATTAAGCCAATTTACGAGCATGATCCTCAGATATGTACGCAACTTTCATTCAATTTGAGCATTTTCGTTTGAGCAAGTCTGGTGGCCTAATAAAATCCATCTTTACGGACTATTCTGTTTTGACAGATTCTGCCTTTTTATTTCGCATTGCCTCTTTTGCTATGTTGGATGAATTTCTTTGATCCATTAATGTCCAGTAGCTTTATGCAATGTCCAGAAGTGTTAAGAATGATTGTGTCACCTCTGAACATGTGAATTTTTATTATGCACTAACCCTCTAATGAGTTGTTTCGAGTTTGGTGTGGAGGAAGTTTTCAAGGATCAAGAGAGGAGTATGATGCAATATGATCAAGGAGAGTGAAAGCTCTAAGCTTGGGGATGCCCCGGTGGTTCACCCCTGCATATTATAAGAAGACTGAAGCGTCTAAGCTTGGGGATGCCCAAGGCATCCCCTTCTTCATCGACAACATTATCGAGGTTCCTCCCCTGAAACTATATTTTTATTCCGTCACATCTTATGTACTTTGCTTGGAGCGTCGGTTTGTTTTTGTTTTTTTGTTTTGTTTGAATAAAATGGATCCTAGCATTCACTTTATGGGAGAGAGACACGCTCCTCTGTAGCATATGGACAAATATGTCCTTAGGCTCTACTCATAGTATTCATGGCGAAGTTTCTTCTTCGTTAAATTGTTATATGGTTGGAATTGGAAAATGCTACATGTAGTAACTCTAAAATGTCTTGGATAATTTGATACTTGGCAATTGTTGTGCTCATGTTTAAGCTCTTGCATCATATACTTTGCACCCATTAATGAAGAAATACTTAGAGCTTGCTAATTTGGTTTGCATATTTGGTTTCTCTAGAGTCTAGATAACATCTAGTATTGAGTTTTGAACAACAAGGAAGACGGTATGGAGTCTTATAATGTTTACAATATGTCTTTTATGTGAGTTTTGCTGTACCGTTCATCCTTGTGTTTGTTTCAAATAACCTTGCTAGCCTAAACCTTGTATCGAAAGGAATACTTCTCATGCATCCAAAATACTTGAGTCAACCACTATGCCATTTGTGTCCACCATACCTACCTACTACATGGTATTTATCCGCCATTCTAAAGTAAATTGCTTGAGTGCTACCTTTAAAATTCCATCATTCACCTTTGCAATATATAGCTCATGGGACAAATAGCTTAAAAACTATTGTGGTATTGAATATGTACTTATGCACTTTATCTCTTATTAAGTTGCTTGTTGTGCGATAACCATGTTTCCGGGACGCCATCAACTATTCTTTGTTGGATATCATGTGAGTTGCTATGCATGTCCGTCTTGTCCGAAGTAAGAGAGATCTACCACCTTCATGGTTGGAGCATGCATATTGTTAGAGAAGAACTTTGGGCCGCTAACTAAAGCCATGATTCATGGTGGAAGTTTCAGTTTGGACATATATCCTCAATCTCATATGAGAATAATAATTGTTGCCACATGCTTATGCATTAAAGAGGAGTCCATTATCTCGTTGTCCATGTTGTCCCGGTATGGATGTCTAAGTTGAGAATAATCAAAAGCGAGAAATCCAAAATGCGAGCTTTCTCCTTAAACCTTTGTACAGAGCGGCATGGAGGTACCCCATTGTGACACTTGGTTAAAACATGTGCATTGCAAAGATCCGGTAGTCCAAGCTAATTAGGACAAGGTGCGGGCACTATTAGTATACTATGCATGAGACTTGCAACTTGTAAGATATAATTTACATAACTCATATGCTTTATTACTACCGTTGACAAAATTGTTTCATGTTTTCAAAATAAAAGCTCTAGCACAAATATAGCAATCGATGCTTTCCTCTTTGAAGGACCATTCTTTTTACTTTTATGTTGAGTCAGTTCACCTATCTCTCTCCACCTCAAGAAGCAAACACTTGTGTGAACTGTGCATTGATTCTTACATACTTGCATATTGTACCTGTTATATTACTCTATGTTGACAATTATCCATGAGATATACATGTTACAAGTTGAAAGCAACCGCTGAAACTTAATCTTCCTTTGTGTTGCTTCAATGCCTTTACTTTGATTTATTGCTTTATGAGTTAACTCTTATGCAAGACTTATTGATACTTGTCTTGAAGTACTATTCATGAAAAGTCTTTGCTTTATGATTCACTTGTTTACTCATGTCATTACCATTGTTTTGATCGCTGCATTCACTACATATGTTTACAAATAGTATGATCAAGGTTATGATGGCATATCACTTCAGAAATTATCTTTGTTATCGTTTTACCCTGCTCGGGACGAGCGAACGAAGCTTAGGGATGCTTGATACGTCTCCAACGTATCGATAATTTCTTATGTTCTATGCCATATTATTGATGATACCTACATGTTTTATGCACACTTTATGTCATATTCGTGCATTTTCTGGAACTAACCTATTAACAAGATGCCGAAGTGCAGTTCCTCGTTTTCTGCTGTTTTTGGTTTCAGAAATCCTAGTAACAAAATATTCTCGGAATTGGACGAAACGAAGACCCAGGGGCCTATTTCGCCACGAACCTTCCATAAGACCGAAGAGCATACGAAGTGGGGCCACGAGGTGGCCAAACCACAAGGCGGCGCGGCCAAGGGGGGGCCCGCGCTGCCCTATGGTGTGGGCCCCTCGTCAGTCCCCCGACTCTGCCCTTCCGCCTACTTAAAGCCTCCGTCGCGAAAACCCTGATGCGGAAAACCACGATACGGAAAACCTTACTGAGACGCCGCCGCCGCCGATCCCATCTCGGGGGATTCTGGAGATCTCCTCCAGCACCCTGCCGGAGAGGGGATTCATCTCCCGGAGGACTCTACACCGCCATGGTCGCCTCCGGAGTGATGAGTGAGTAGTTCACCCCTGGACTATGGGTCCATAGCAGTAGCTAGATGGTTGTCTTCTCCTCATTGTGCTTCATTGTTGGATCTTGTGAGCTGCCTAACATGATCAAGATCATCTATCTGTAATACTCTATGTTGTGTTTGTCGGGATCCGATGGATAGAGAATACCATGTTATGTTAATTATCAAGTTATTTCATATGTGTTGTTTATGATCTTGCATGCTCTCCGTTATTAGTAGAGGCTCTGGCCAAGTTGATGCTAGTAACTCCAAGAGGGAGTACTTATGCTCGATAGTGGGTTCATGCCTGCATTGACACTGGGGAGTGACAGAAACCCCTAAGGTTGTCTTGTGCTGTTGCCACTAGGGATAAAACATTGATGCTATGTCCGAGGATGTAGTTATTGATTACATTACGCACCATACTTAATACAATTGTCTGTTGCTTTGCAACTTAATACTGGAAGGGGTTCGGACGATAACCTGAAGGTGGACTTTTTAGGCATAGATGCAGTTGGATGGCGGTCTATGTACTTTGTCGTAATGCCCAATTAAATCTCACTATACTTATCATGCCATGTATGTGCATTGTTATGCCCTCTCTATTTGTCAATTGCCCGACCGTAATTTGTTCACCCAACATGCTTTTATCTTATGGGAGAGACACCTCTAGTGAACTCGTGGACCCCGGTCCATTCTTTTAATACTGAAATACAAATCTGCTGCAATACTTGTTTTACTTGTTTTCTCTGCAAACAATCATCTTCCACACAATACGGTTAATCCTTTGTTACAGCAAGCCGGTGAGATTGACAACCTCACCGTTTCGTTGGGGCAAAGTACTTTGGTTGTGTTGTGCAGGTTCCACGTTGGCGCCGGAATCTCCGGTGTTGCGCCGCACTACATCCCGCCGCCATCAACCTTCAACGTGCTTCTTGACTCCTACTGGTTCGATTAAACCTTGGTTTCTTACCGAGGGAAACTTGCCGCTGTGCGCATCACACCTTCCTCTTGGGGTTCCCAACGGACGTGTCAACTACACGCATCATCGGCGGGTACCCAGCGGAAGAGGAGGAATCATCTTCCTCCTCCTCCTCTTCTCCTTCCTCGTCATCATCTTCGTCCTTGCTGTCCGCCCACATGCGGGAGCGCTGGCCGGCGGGAGCTGGAGAGTCACTGGTGCTTCTCTACCTCACCACAG
>NC_061509.1:133639107-133651761 GCF_022539505.1 Lolium rigidum | reverse complement strand
ACAAATGCTCTCATAAAAGCTAGAGAAGAGAAACTAAAACTTGAAACTTCTATTCCTAGAAAGCTAGAGGATGGTTGGGAACCCATCATTAAAATGAGAGTCAAATATTTTGATTGTAATGCTTTATGTGATCTTGGTGCAAGTATTTCTGTTATGCCTAAAAAAGTCTATGATATGCTTGACTTGCCACCATTGAAAAACTGTTATTTGGATGTTAATCTCGCTGATAATGCTAAAAAGAAACCTTTGGGGAAAGTTGATAATGTTCATATTATGGTTAACAATAACCTTGTCCCCGTTGATTTTGTTGTCTTGGATATTGAATGCAATGCATCTTGCCCCATTATATTGGGAAGACCTTTTCTTCGAACCGTTGGTGCTACTATTGATATGAAGGAAGGTAATATTAAATATGAATTTCCTCTCAAGAAAGGTATGGAACACTTCCCTAGAAAGAGAATGAAGTTACCTTATGATTCTATCATTAGAACAAATTATGATGTTGATGCTTCGTCTCTTGATGTTACTTGAGATACACTTTCACGCCTAGACTGAAAGGCGTTAAAGAAAAGCGCTTATGCGAGACAACCCATGTTTTTACTCCAGTATTTTTGTTTTATATTTGTGTCTTGGAAGTTGTTTACTACTGTAGCAACCTCTACTTATCTTAGTTTTATGTTTTGTTGTGCCAAGTAAAGTCTTTGATAGAAAAGTAAGTACTAGATTTGGATTACTTGCGCAGTTCCGGATTTCTTTGTCGTCACGAATCTGGGTCTATCTCCCTGTAGGTAGCTCAGAAAATTACGCCAATTTACGAGCATGATCCTCAGATATTTACGCAACTTTCATTCAATTTGAGAATTTTCGTTTGAGCAAGTCTGGTGGCCTAATAAAATCCATCTTTACGGACTGTTCTGTTTTGACAGATTCTGTCTTTTATTTCGCATTGCCTCTTTTGCTATGTTGGATGAATTTCTTTGATCCACTAATGTCCAGTAGCTTTATGCAATGTCCAGAAGTGTTAAGAATGATTGTGTCACCTCTGAACATGTGAATTTTTATTATGCACTAACCCTCTAATGAGTTGTTTCGAGTTTGGTGTGGAGGAAGTTTTCAAGGGTCAAGAGAGGAGTATGATGCAATATGATCAAGGAGAGTGAAAGCTCTAAGCTTGGGGATGCCCAGTGGTTCACCCCTGCATATATTAAGAAGACTCAAGCTGTCTAAGCTTGGGGATGCCCAAGGCATCCCCTTCTTCATCGACAACATTATCGAGGTTCCTCCCCGAAACTATATTTTTATTCGGCCACATCTTATGTACTTTGCTTGGAGCGTCGGTTTGTTTTTGTTTTTTGTTTTGTTTGAATAAAATGGATCCTAGCATTCACTTTATGGGAGAGAGACACGCTCCGCTGTTGCATATGGACAAATATGTCCTTAGGCTCTACTCATAGTATTCAAGGCGAAGTTTCATCTTCGTTAAATTGTTATATGGTTGGAATTGGAAAATGCTACATGTAGTAACTCTAAAATGTCTTGGATAATTTGATACTTGGCAATTGTTGTGCTCATGATTAAGCTCTTGCATCATATACTTTGCACCCATTAATGAAGAAATACTTAGAGCTTGCTAATTTGGTTTGCATATTTGGTTTCTCTAGAGTCTAGATAACATCTAGTATTGAGTTTTGAACAACAAGGAAGACGGTATGGAGTCTTATAATGTTTACCATATGTCTTTTATGTGAGTTTTGTCTGTACCGTTCATCCTTGTGTTTGTTTCAAATAACCTTGCTAGCCTAAACCTTGTATCGAGAGGGAATACTTCTCATGCATCCAAAATCCTTGAGCCAACCACTATGCCATTTGTGTCCACCATACCTACCTACTACATGGTATTTATCCGCCATTCCAAAGTAAATTGCTTGAGTGCTACCTTTAAAATTCCATCATTCACCTTTGCAATATATAGCTCATGGGACAAATAGCTTAAAAACTATTGTGGTATTGAATATGTACTTATGCACTTTATCTCTTATTAAGTTGCTTGTTGAGCGATAACCATGTTTTCTGGGACGCCATCAACTATTCTTTGTTGGATATCATGTGAGTTGCTATGCATGTCCGTCTTGTCCGAAGCAAGAGAGATCTACCACCTTCATGGTTGGAGCATGCATATTGTTAGAGAAGAACTTTGGGCCGCTAACTAAAGCCATGATTCATGGTGGAAGTTTCAGCTTTGGACATATATCCTCAATCTCATATGAGAATAATAATTGTTGCCACATGCTTATGCATTAAAGAGGAGTCCATTATCTCGTTGTCCATGTTGTCCCGGTATGGATGTCTAAGTTGAGAATAATCAAAAGCGAGAAATCCAAAATGCGAGCTTTCTCCTTAGACCTTTCTACAGGCGGCATGGAGGTACCCCATTGTGACACTTGGTCAAAACATGTGCATTGCAAAGATCCGGTAGTCCAAGTTAATTAGGACAAGGTGCGGGCACTATTAGTATACTATGCATGAGACTTGCAACTTGTAAGATATAATGTACATAACTCATATGCTTTATTACTACCGTTGACAAAATTGTTTCATGTTTTCAAAATAAAAGCTCTAGCACAAATATAGCAATCGATGCTTTCCTCTTTGAAGGACCATTCTCTTTATTTTTATGTTGAGTCAGTTCACCTATTTCTCTCCACCTCAAGAAGCAAACACTTGTGTGAACGTGCATTGATTCCTACATACTTGCATATTGTACTTGTTATATTACTCTATGTTGACAATTATCCATGAGATATACATGTTACAAGTTGAAAGCAACCGCTGAAACTTAATCTTCCTTTGTGTTGCTTCAATACCTTTACTTTGATTTATTGCTTTATGAGTTAACTCTTATGCAAGACTTATTAATACTTGTCTTGAAGTACTATTCATGAAAAGTATTTGCTTTATGATTCACCTGTTTACTCATGTCATCACCATTGTTTTGATCGCTGCATCCACTACATATGTTTACAAATAGTATGATCAAGGTTATGATGGCATATCACTTCAGAAATTATCTTTGTTATCGTTTTACCCGCTCGGGACGAGCAGAACTAAGCTTGGGGATGCTTGATACGTCTCCGACGTATCGATAATTTCTTATGTTCTATGCCATATTATTGATGATACCTACATGTTTTATGCACACTTTATGTCATATTCGTGCATTTTCTGGAACTAACCTATTAACAAGATGCCGAAGTGCCGGTTCCTGTTTTCTCGCTGTTTTTGGTTTCGTAAATCCTAGTAACGAAATATTCTCGGAATTGGACGAAACGAAGACCCGGGGTCCTATTTTTCCACGGAGCTTCCGGAAGACCGAAGAACACACGAAGTGGGGCCACGAGGTGGCGACACCACAAGGCGGCGCGGCCCGGGGGGCCCGCGCCGCCCTATGGTGTGGCCCCCTCGTCCGGCCCCCGACTCTGCCCTTCCGCCTACTTAAAGCCTCCGTCGCGAAACCCCCGATGCGAAAAACCACGATACGGAAAACCTTGCGAGACGCCGCCGCCGCCGATCCCATCTCGGGGGATTCCGGAGATCTCCTCCGGCACCCTGCCGGAGAGGGGATTCATCTCCCGGAGGACTCTACACCGCCATGGTCGCTCTCCGGAGTGATGAGTGAGTAATTCACCCCTGGACTATGGGTCCATAGCAGTAGCTAGATGGTTGTCTTCTCCTCATTGTGCTTCATTGTTGGATCTTGTGAGCTGCCTAACATGATCAAGATCATCTATCCGTAATTCTATATGTTGTGTTTGTCGGGATCCGATGGATAGAGAATACCATGTCATGTTAATTATCAAGTTATTACACATGTGTTGTTTATGATCTTGCATGCTCTCCGTTACTAGTAGAGGCTCGGCCAAGTTTTTACTTTTAACTCCAAGAGGGAGTACTTATGCTCGATAGTGGGTTCATGCCCGCATTGACACCAGGACGAGTGACGAAAGTTCTAAGGTTGTGTTGTGCTGTTGCCACTAGGGATAAAACATTGGCGCTATGTCCGAGGATGTAGTTGTTGATTACATTACGCACCATACTTAATGCAATTGTCTCGTTGCTTTGCAACTTAATACTTGGAGGGGTTCGGATGATAACCTCGAAGGTGGACTTTTTAGGCATAGATGCGGTTGGATGGCGGTCTATGTACTTTGTCGTAATGCCCAATTAAATCTCACTATACTTATCATGTCATGTATGTGCATTGTTATGCCCTCTCTATTTGTCAATTGCCCGACTGTAATTTGTTCACCCAACATGCTTTTATCTTATGGGAGAGACACCTCTAGTGAACTGTGGACCCCGGTCCATTCTTTAATACTGAAATACAAATCTGCTGCAATACTTGTTTTTACTATTTTCTCTGCAAACAATCATCTTCCACACAATACGGTTAATCCTTTGTTACGAGCAAGCCGGTGAGATTGACAACCTCACTGTTTCGTTGGGGCAAAGTACTTTGGTTGTGTTGTGCAGGTTCCACGTTGGCGCCGGAATCTCCGGTGTTGCGCCGCACTACATCCCGCCGCCATCAACCTTCAACGTGCTTCTTGGCTCCTCCTGGTTCGATAAACCTTGGTTTCTTTCTGAGGGAAAACTTGCTGCTGTGCGCATCATACCTTCCTCTTGGGGTTGCCCAACGAACGTGTGAAATACACGCCATCAGTCATCTCCTTGGTAGTTCTGTTCATCTTCATACTCTGGCCATTTGAATAGCCAGGGACAAAGCCGTGAGTACTTTAAGTACTCGCAAACTAATGCTAATGTAAGTGCTATTAATTCTAGTGAAGGGGTGCTAAGCTCTAGTTTAATTTGTATAAAGCCAATTTTAGTTCACAAGTATTTGACAAAGACTTATTCCAATGCTAACTAACTCATGTGGGAACATTAGTGTCATTCCCACAACATTGGTTGTAATTCAAGCAAGTCACCAAGTCACCATTCATTTCACCAACATTTTCTAAAATCTGACACAGGAAACTGTATGGCCTTTCCAATCGTCCGTAACCGTGGACACGGCTATTCGAATGGATTTACACTCTGCAGAGGTTGCACACTTGTGCCACAACATTTGATTTCATCCGTCGGGATAACCCCGAATCATCGTAACACAGTACGTGGATCATCAACCCTAACCTTTCACTTACAAACCCTAGTATGAGCACCTCTCCCCATGAGCTTGGCCTCCCAGTGAAGACCAAGCTCGTCAACCTGGGAACTGCACAGGGCTTGGCCGTATAATTCACCTCAATTCACATCATTCATCAACGACGGAGGCAGCCTCGGCATAACCCTTATGATGTGTGTTCAGAGGGAACCCATACTAAGATGCATAAACTTCCAGTTAAGCCCTACCCATAATCAGGTATTGTGGGGGTACTCAAAATTGGAAAGGTATCACATTCAAACCAATATCAGTTTTATATCAAAAGTCACCATCTTCTCTTGGTCATAAACATCTTCAAAAATCATTCAATGGAATGATTCATCATTCCAAGGTTTCAAATTCAACACAAGTCACATGTTCCCATCTAGAGTAGTCAAGTTTTAGTATTTAGCACTAGCACTAATCATGAGGGGTGCTATCTTGCTTGGCTAGCTTGAGACTAGTTTTGCTACTCTAGTGATCCTCTTTACTTAGACCAAAATCAACTATTTAAAGTAACTCTTAACTAAACAAGTAAAAACTTGTAGGGTAAATACTTGGGATAGGCTTATGGTAAGAAAGGTAAGAATCATGGTGCCTTGCCCCAAAGGAGCTTTGCACTTTGCAAGAGTATTAGCTTGCATTGGTAGTTCTCAAAGTTCTCCTCTTCCTCCTCTTGGTAGCAACCTCCTTCTTCCTGGTATTCTCCGGTGCTAGCGTCTAAATTTGAATACGAGGTATAATCACTCAACAAGCTCAAAGGCTATACTAAGCACATCATCATTTCACACAACTATGCTATGCACACACATAACAAAAATTAGGTGCAATGGTTTTCTTTATTGAGGAAAACTAATTTCCTCTCCTTACATAGGTGTATAATGGTTTCCATTTAGTTTTTGAGGAAAATAATTTCCTCTCATTGACTCTTCTTAAGATTTAATTTCCCAAATGATCATACATGAATTCATGTTGATCTAAGTCAACCATTCATCATCATCATTTGAGAAAATGATTTAAATGAGGTTGAGATACCTCATACCATTTAACAATTCTAAATATGATTTAAAATCACCAAGTATTTCATATGAGAGTATTTGACCAGGGGTTCAAATTTCATATGAAAGTACTTGGGATGAGATTTAAATGAAGTAAAATACTTCATATGATTTCCATATTAGTTTTGGACAATATCACTTAAGTAAACTAGCCAAATTGCCCATTATTTAAACTAGGGCATGATAATTCAAAGTGACCATACCATTTTATTGCAGAAACAATTAGTGTAAGTTAAAAGTGAGCTATTGGAGTTGGAATTAACTAAATATCTATTTTGGTTGATTTTTAATATTTAAAAGAATGTGCAAAAGTCCCTGCCTTAATCTTTTTGTCACTTTAATTCTACAACAGATCTCACTGTGGGACCAGTGGAAAGTTGTAGATCTTTTTAGTAGCTTTCCAACAACATCAAGTTTGCTAAATTTGGCCAAGCCAAACAGATTCTATTGAATTTCAAAGTCAGGGCCAGTATTGAATTTAAGTGGATTTGGAAAATTCAGATTTGAATTACTGGGCTGCGCGGGAAAACTAACTTGGCCAAAACGAATTAAACAGCCCAAGTCCAGCCCACCACGCGTCCACGCACGCGTGGGCTGTCTGACAGTAGGCTCCACCCGTCAGTCACTCATAACGCCCGAAGCGGTACGAGCGATGTGGTGCGTTAGATTAGAACGGGATCGGACGGCGCAGGGCCATCGTCATCTCCGGCGAGATCGTGCCGCAGACACGGCGGGGGTAGGGGGTCGGCGAGCTCACCGTGGCTCCAGCTAGGGTTGGCAGTATGCGTGATGAAGGTGTAGACGACGGCGAGGCAGCCTGTGGCAGTGGCGGAGCTCGAGGTGGCCTGGATCGACGGTGATTTCTCCAGGGCTTCCGCGGCTCCGATCGTCCAATTGGAGCTGCTCCGGCGTCGATTGAGGTGGCTAACGGTGCGAGGAGAAGCAGTGGAGGATGGTGGTCATGGTGGTGTGCTGGGATTGCTCGGGGGAGTCCTATATTTATAGGAGGGAGAGGGTGCTGCGGGGCAGGATGAGGGTCGACAAGCGCGCGGCGACCCCGGCGAGCTAGGAGGCTTGGCGATGGCGCGGTGGTGTTCACGACGTCACGGCGGTCCTGTGAGCGTCAACGGCGCGTCAAGGCAGGGTGTACTTTGGTCGGGCGTTTGCGCGTACTGCCGCGGCCATGGCGGGCGGGCGCGTCCTCTCCGGCGACGGTAGGCGCTAGGTGGTGACGCCAGCGTGTCCGATGGGTTCCGCGTGGCGCGACGGGTACCAGGGCGAGCGGAGGTGGTCGGGGTACGGCAAGGTACGGCGAGCGACGCGTGCCCGTGTCGCGCGCGTCCGTGCGCTGGTGATGTCTCCATGCCGTTGGCGGCGTACACGGGCGTCGTGGGCGCGCTCCGTCCGGGGTGTGTCGGCGTCCTCTCGCCCAACGGCCGGTACTGGCGATCTCAGGAGATCAAGGGCGAGCTGTTTGGCATGGTGGCTCGGGCTGGAGAGGTAGGGAGAGAGGTGAGGTGGTCGAGGGGGAACGTGACCGGCATGGCCATGGCCACGCCATGTTTTGCCTCCACCTTGATGTCTCCAAGCATGGGATGGATAGGGTGGGGTCCAGGGGTCATGGCTGAGCCAATTGGTGCTCAAGAGATGGCCTGGTTTGATCAAATTTTGAAAAGTGGTGATCTTGCAAGTGTTTCAAAGTCTCCACTTGGCTTGCTCCTAAGTTTTGATCCAAGAAGATTTTGATGTGGTGATCTTTACAGAAGTTGTTCACCTTGTTGTGTACTTGGATGGCATGCAAAGAGTTTGGAAAGTTTAGTTTGAAAAACTTGAACTGGAATGGCTCAAAGTAGGGACCAGATTATAAATGGCAGTTTTGACCATTATCATATGTGATCCCATTTTGAGTTTGAAATTGATTTGTTTTGTGTTTCTTTGATTCCAAAAGTTGTACTAAGTGTTTAGTAACATAATACAACTAATGGTGAAGACCAAAAAGGTCTAGGGTAAAGATTTGCAAAAATGGCATAAACCATATGTGAGGGTGTTAGGGTTTTCTTATTTGATTTCTCTCTCTTTTATTTTATTTGGTTTGTGATCTTCTCTTGATCACTTTACGGTTTTAGAGTTTATCACAAAAACATAATAACAATCATCATGGCATATCACTCAAATGCACAAGTCCTATGCATGGCACTATACGCAGGAAATTTTTTTGTTGGTTCTGAATTTTGGATCTCTGGAATTCTTCTTCTCTCTTTTATTGAAATTTGGGATGTTACAGGCATCTTGTTAATAGGTTAGTCCAATAAATTCCATAGTGCATATAAAACATGTAAGTATTGTCATAAAACTAGCATGAAACATAAGAAATTATAGATACGTTTGAGACGTATCACCTATCAAGGCCATACCTTTGCCTTGCGCATCTCGCTTGATCTTGATGGTAACTCTTCAAGCTCCACTCAAGCCGGAATGACTCACTTGATCATTGTTGTTCGTGAAGACTCTCAATTTCTCCCCCATACACCATGATGGGATAGCTCCATTGATGCACATCTTCACATGTCCATTATCATCAAATGGATGGCAAGCTTCAAGCGTGTGATCCACTTGAGATGCTCATCTTGAACTTGTCCAACTCGACCTTGATGAAGAGCACCACTTGATGTCATCCTCTCATGGGCTATATGAGATCTCACTTTTGATGCATGCCCATGGAAAGATACCTAACCCACATAGACAACACAAGGGCACATATATGATGGGTTAGTTCATAAAGCATAATTGACAAGGCTTACCATACCACATGACTTCACGTGGCACATTCTTCATGCTTCATGTGTTGACCAAACTTGAATCTATTCTTCACTCTTTGTATTGGTAAACCTTGTATCTTCTCATGCTCTATCATACTATCTTGAGGTGTATAGAGAATTCTTCAGTTGTTTGCATGCTCTAAATCTTAGTCAACCATAGCTCAACTTATGAGACTATCATAACACCGACTTAGAGCCATAACTTGAATTCTTCACTTGGAATCAAGCACTCAAGATCTTGATCATCCATTGCTTATCACATAAGCTAGAGCATGGCTAATATTGAGTTCCACATTGGAACTCCATCTTCATTTCTTATTCTTGATCATATCACATATATATCTTCAAATCGATGATCTTGATGCCAGTACACAAGGTATATCGTTATCTTCATGGCATCCATACTTGAATCCAACACATGGAATACAAGTAGTACCTATGGAATATTCCTTCATATAAACTCAATGAAAATATTAGTCCATAGGGGTTATCACTTAATTACCAAAACCACACATAGGGGCAATATACCCTTACACTTTGTCTAGTTTCACAAAGAAAAATAATGCAGGGTTTATATGTCTTTATCAGACAATCAAGCTCTCCGACTGTCGCGGGTTGCCCTGCTCCCCGACAGCTCCAGCCAATGATACACATTAGGCCCGACGGTCCTCCTCAAGGGAGGCCGCCGATGATGCCAATTGTTTTCCAGTTTCATTTTCCTTCCTTTGCTTCTTATCCTTATTTTTAACATAAGCTGGAGGTGGCGGTGGTATGGTACCAAGACCTTCTCCAACCCCCACATCCATCTTCTTAGGTACTTCGTTGACATTGTCTTCCGACATATCCAGTTGTTTGCGGGCTCCTTTAGTTGTATCGTCAATGTCAGTGCCAGACAGCTCGTCAGTAGGAGTCGGCTTCAAAGGGCTAGAAGTCGTGTCCTTAGTCTGGTCACCATCCTCATCCAACGAGGCATCCTCCAAAGTCCTCTTCCTAGCCGTACCACCATTATATCCACCTCTTCCTGACCAGCCCCCGCGAGAAGCTGTCCGAAGAATGAACTGACGATTTAGAGCACTTGGTTGATTTACTCTGCGTGTCGCCAGCATCCAAGATCCATATTGCAGCTGTTATTCCTCCCAAACCCCATCTCCACACTCATCATGGTCATGACCCATTAGGACGCATCTCTTGCAAAAAAAAGGAACCTTTTCATACTTCACCGCTAGCCTTCTCCTCCCCTCTGGTAAAGTGAGAGAAACAAACCGAGGTAATGGCTTGGTTATCTGAATTCTCACCCTTATTCGAACATAATTGCCTTCAAAGAATAATTTTGGCGTCATCTATACTTCCTTCATGTTCCCAATCCGTCTTGCAAGATCATCCACGACCGCCGGATCCCACAATCCGTCATAGTCCTCAATCAACAATCCCCAACCTCTAAAAGTCCAAGGACCTTGATGAACTACTTTTTTCCAATCTGCGAGGCAATGCATCTGGAAGATAAAAAGGTTTCCCCCCCGCTTCGTGACAGATCGGATCTCTAGCTAGGTTCCAAATACTCTTCATGTTCTCGAAAAGGGCCTCAGCACTAAAGGATCGGTTAGTTCGCACCTTACCAATTGCTAGCCATCGCGCAGATTTTTGAAATTCCTTTGCTGCCTCCACACCGACGAAAACGTCATCGAGCTCGTTGTCGTTCAACTCCAGATGACTCAGCATGTCATCAATCTCCCCCTCCTGACCACCCGAAGAACCAACAAGAGCTTTACCCAACTCCTCCGCCATCTTGAGGGAACCAAAACCCTAGATCACCTCAGGCCACCCGCACCAGGGAACACAAGTACTCGAGGCGGAGCAAGAGGGGATCGGGCGCAAGAATCTCACGAGGGCGACGCCGCCGCCTCCGGAGCACTAAACCCTAAATGAGAGGGTTATAAAACACGCCATCTGAAAGCCTTGTGCTGGGGTACACATAACTTGTTTTTTTTCTTCCTTTCAACATGCATGGATAGTATGTTCCAAAAAAACATGCATGGATAGTAGATTTTCTTCCTTTCAACATGCATCGATAGGAGAGGTTGTTGGTTTGTTCTAGAATTTCAGTATTATATGGTCTTCTTTTTATAAATAGAATATATTAACATCAATAAAATATCATATATATCCGACCTCAGCAGCATCGCAATGTCAAGATATAAATAATATACAAATCTAAAAGAAGAGAAAAAAAATCATGGCACATGTAAAGGGCCAATCACCAAGATCACTATCGACACACATATCTTTGACGTGGACAACACCAAACAGAAAAAACTTATTTGCATATCATGTTGTAGAGTATCATCTTCTTGTCATCCATTGATTGCTTCACCCATTGCTCATCTCCACGGTCTTTTAACATGGACATCACCATGCCACAAAACCATGCCTAGGCGAGCATCCTGTCAGGCTATCATCCCCGCTTCCATCATCACTTAAAGACATTATACTCGTCATGCACCATACAAGTAGATTCCCTGGCCTTCTGGGCGGAACCATCGTGATCTACTTCACCTTAGCTAGCACCAAAATAATCGCGTTAATGTTGCCCTAGACAACGTGGCCATGGTGCCGCGAAAAGTGAGCCTTCATGCCGCCTAGCCCCGCAATAATCTGCAATAGCGTCACACACTCACGACAAATATGGATGTCAATCGAGAGACGCCAAACCATGCATTGGACGGATAGAGGCTCGCAAACTATATGTCCAATAACCAATATGGATGGTAGGAACACCCACATTGTGTAAGTAGGAGAAAAGGCCCCTGTCTACGAAGGTGTCCTTCAACCAATTATGTCCATGCATAAACACAACCCGGCGCCATGGTGTATGTGCATGGGGTAGTGATGGAGGCTATGCCTCGATGCGTGTACCGATCTCACAGATTGACCAAGAAAATGGATGGGGTGAGGGATGAACACGAAGAACAAACAAGAACACGATTAACACACACACAAATATACAATCCGGTTTGGTCTCAACGGACCGAACTACCGTTCAGACAGAATCCCTCGAGAGAGAGAGAGAGATGGTAGAATTCCCGAGGAAGAGATTAGTACGCAATCGATGGAATCACTCGTGTAAGAGACTGAAGTAGAACTACACAAGCGAGAGATCAATCACATAGATAGGTATTGATACAACTCATAGATTTGTGTCTAATAAAGGAGGGGGTTTCCCTAATCCAACAAGGGATGGTAGTAAAGGCATATGCCTAGTTCTTAATCAATTCTATTCTAGGGTTTCCAGGTGGGGATGGGGGCCTATATATAGGGAACCACTAAGTAGGAGTAGTTTAGGCATACGAAGGGGTTTCTTTAAGTTACCAGGGATGAGTCCAAGTGTTGGATGCGCTGGGGGTGCCAGAATATCCAGGCCAAGTGGGAGCGGCGGATAATCCGGGGTGGACGGATGGATAATCCGGCCTGGTAGTGGTCAGGTCTTCATGGCTTTGGACATTTCTTTCTTCTTTTCTTCCATGTCTCCGTGATGTCGGCCTTGATTCTTCGGATTCCCATGGCATCATCACTTCACTCC
>NC_061509.1:133455267-133639007 GCF_022539505.1 Lolium rigidum | reverse complement strand
AACTAAGTCTTAACCTTACAAACAAGAAACATAGATTAAACAACAAGTCACACATGACCACTTAACAACTAGACCCTATACTTCATGGGTTGATGATCTCCACAAAGTCCAGAACAATTGCTTCAGTCCTTGGTGTTGCAATCATTAGAAGGAGAGTTCCTTCAACAATATGTGACTGCTCCCTAAATTGATCCCACCCAATGGTAAATGCAATGTGATCATCTCCTTCAATGTGGTACCAGGCTACAACAGGCTCTTCAAGGTCCCTCTTCCACAAGTGTGCAAAGCCATTGACAGGGGAGCCGACATGGTTAAATGGTTTTGGATTCAGGTACTGAAAGATAGAAAAAAAATTCTTGTCAGTACAGACTTGTATTTACAGATGCACATGTCTTATAAGATGTACAACTTACCAGGGCATCAAAGTGCACATTTTCCTCATTATAAATGTGAGCAAAGAACTGCAACTCCTTTGTACTCTCATAGAACTCATTTTCATCAAGTTCCTGGTTTGGTGCAGCCAACACAACTTTGGTCGAGCCAAAGGTAATGGCAGCCATATGCTCCTCGGTGATGGCTCGATGTTTGTAAATATTGTCTTGTGGAGTTGCACTCTGATTCTTGGGATGACATCATAAACAACTGGTCCAGAACAAAGAAACAAGTCGATACAGATTATTATTTAGGTTTTTCTTTGTTGACAATTTGGTACACATTAATGATAACCTCATGTCAGGCAAGAAAATACATGAACACATGAATAATGTATCATACCTTGTTGTCCAACATAAGGTTTTTCTTCCTTGACAGTGTTCACAATTTGGTACACATTGACATGAAATCTGTTCTCTTCTTCCATGTAGGTGAAAGAAAGTACATCACCAAGTTGGATATTATATAACCTGACAAGAGACCTCCGAGTATGGACCACAAATAGTTGTAGTGGTACCATCTTTCACAAGGTACATGTCATAAACCCTCATTGGGCATTTTGCCACCATCCAGTTCTCTGAACTTGCAAGCTTACTAACTTGCTCCTTGAATTTGCAAGGAACAGCCTGAAATAAATTAGAAGAGCGAGGAGGAATGATTTGCAAGGCGAGTAGAAGAAATAATTTGGTAGAGCAGGGAGGCACATCAAGAATTATTAATGCAAGGGAAAAATGCTTAGTGCACTAACCATTCCATTTTCAAATCCCTGCATCATCTGAACTTCAAAAGAAACTGCACGCCTGTTAGAACGGCGACCACAAATTTCCAGTGGTTGACGACAGAAATGACAACCAACCACATCCATCCCTGATAAGAACATGATTATGACCATAGAAGAAATGGATATGAAAATTTATGCAGAAGCAAGGAAGAAAAATGAGAAGTGAAAAATAGTGGAACTCACCAGGAACAATAGTGGATCTCACCAGGAACGCAGAAGAAGTATGTGTACCTACCGAAAGTATGGCGCTGCATGAATCAATGATGAAAGAAGAGGAACAAAGTCATGATCAATGAAGAAGCAAGGAAGAAAAATGAGAAGTGAAAAATAGTGGAACTCACCAGGAACAATAGTGGATCTCACCAGGAACAATAAGGACGGTTTGCCTCCTTATATAAACGGAACTACCACTTACCCACGTTCCCACGATTGGAAGGGTAACACCCTCATGTCGTTTCCAAAAAAGGCCCACAGGCCCATTATGCAAATAACTAATTCGATTGTAGGCCCAATGGAACAGAAATACATTGAATGGACATTTTTAAAATTGCAAAATGTTGGCTACTCGCCTTGTTACTGAATATAGATTAATTCGAACATTGTTGTCGGGATAGTCATTTTGTTCAAAAGGAAAAAAATCATCATCAATTCAGAAGATCCATTCATTGCAGAACAATACAGGCAGGATAATCAGACTTAATTCATAAGATCCATGCATAACTTATAATAGTCTTGACCAGTATTACAGCAAGAACCAATAACACTTAACTTATAACTACTGAACCAACCAAAACTGGACTTCTACATTAGGTCATTCTTGCAAATCTTCAAGTTTTGTGATAACCATCCTTAGCCAGGCAAACTGATCCCTCCTAAGGTACGGAATATCCCTCTCATCCTTGAAGGTTATCTTGCAAACATCTCCTTCCTTGAGTTTGAATGATTCAACAGTTTTTGTCCAGCCAACACTGATCTTGGCCTTTCGAGAACCATCATACCTCATCCTGCTAGCACTCTGTTTAGAGAGCTTGTACTACAGCTTGACAACTACAACAACATCCCGAGCTCCACCGTAAATACCATACTTAATGTGCTGTTGTGACATGAGAAATTTCACAAGGTATGCACTTGTGTACTCTTGTGAAAACTCCTGAAATTGATGGAACAAATTCGAAATCGAGTAAAATTCCTAGAAGAATTTACAATGTTATGGAACCATGCATCATCCTCCAAACCAACCAAAGTCAATCCAACCAGAGACATGGGAACTTAAGCAAGATCATCCAGGAGCAACATTTAAAAGATAGTGAATTCATCAGTTGCTATTTAAAAGAAAGCAGTATCACTTACCATTTTACCTTCTCCTCGGTATTACATTGCTGTTCATCAATGTGCGGACATAGTGCTTCATTTCTCGGCATTGGCAGCTCCTCCACAATGCTACGTAGCTGATTCCTTTGATTACAAGTAAGCTGCACTTCATTTCCAAAAATGCAGCACTTGTCAAATGATTCATCTCCACATAAACCTGGCCCTATTTGACAAAATATTGTGGTGTTAGAATAATAGTAAGGTAATGCAGCACTTGTCATATTTGAAAGAAAACTTTGATTAAGGAACAAACCTCTAAGAATGGTCCACGTGTTCCAATCATCCGAGGAAGCACTGTAGTAATCATCGTCTTCACTGTAATGATCATCGTCTTCACTGTAATGATCATCGTCTTCACTGTAATGATCATCTTCTTCAGTCTCATAATCATCTTCTTCAGTCTCATAATCTGGCTCTTCCTTGTTCTTCTCACTGTGATGGCAAACAAGATGAATTAAGCTATGTAGCAAAGAGAGAATGACAGGCATAAGTGGACAATTTTACTCGGAATTTGTTGCACTATATAGGTCGAAGAACATCACTAGTCGACAACAATAAGCTAATGCTCAAGGCCAGGCAACTACTTCCTTCGGAGAAGATGATGAAAACTAGGGTCAATAATTCAAGATAAGCAGCAGCACAGACATTTCAAACATGCAACAGGGACAAACAATCATAAGCAAATTGCAGTAATCATTCCTCGAACAACTTAGCATATAGCCTTGAGATCAAGACAAGTGCCAGATTTGAAGAAGTCACAGTGCCTTGATTATCACCAAGGTTGTCTTAAAACAAACTCGTACAAGCAAACATATTCATTCAAGCAATGGTAACACCAAGTAACCTATCCTTGTTGACACAAATTTTTGAACTAAGAAAGGGGTATGCATTCGTAAGTTAACTGAACCCAATATACACTTCCTCATTCCGCCTAGCCTAGGAACGAAATGCACCAACTCCTCGGTGTCCATGATGGCAAACCATGTTGGCAATCAAAATTTTCATGAAACAAACTCGTGGGATGCACCAACTCCTCGGTGTCCTTCGCCTCCGGTGGTTGCAGGTCGTAAAACGGAGATGTTGTGAATCTGTCCTGGTGGCGGGGACTCCAGGAGGGAAATGTTGAGGCAGTTGGTGAGAGCGGAATGGTGACGGTCCCGCGGAGGGGAGCTCGTGGTGCCTGCGCCGGAGATGATGAAATGTAGGGGCAGTTGATGTCAGTACCTTGTTTCAAAAATTCACCAACTAAGGACATAAACAGAGCTTCTAAATCTACCTAATCGAGAGAGAAAATTGAGGGGAAGATGATGTCAGTACCTTGTCTATCCTCTCCTCGCGAAGGAGATGGTGACGGAGATGGGGCAGCGAAGGGCCTGCGATAGGGACCTGCTCCGGTAGATCTTGGGACGGGTAGCTTGCGGTGAGGAGCTTGCGGTGGTTGCGCCGGAGATGGAGACGGCGACCCAAGATTGGGGATCCCGTGGCCCGAAGCTTGTGGTGGCTGCACCGGTGGCAGCGACGGAGACGGCGGCGTGATATTGCGGCGTGAAGCTGCTGGTGGCTGCACCGGTGGCGGCGACGGAGACGGCGGCGTGGGCTTGCGGCGTGAAGGTGCTGGTGGCTGCACCGGTGGCGATGGCTCCGCATGCTTGCGACGGAGAGAAAGACCAGAGGAGAACGGCCATTGCGGATAAGAAGGATCCATGGCGGTCGGCGAGGGAGAACGGCGGTGGCGAAGGAGGAAGAACGGCGACGGCGGCGGTGGCGAAGGAGGAAGAAAGCTAGGGTTTTTTTTGGTCGAAAGAGGAAGCACGAAGGGAGGAGAGCGGTATTTAAGTGGAACGCCGCGGTGGGAGGACGAAAGTGTTTAAGTGGAAAGCACGAATGGTTGTTTTGCAAAATTAACGTCGACGTGGGAGGACGAAAGTGTTTAAGGGAGAAAGAACGCAGGGATTTTTCCGCAAAATAAGAAGTGCATAAATTGCCTCTTCCTCTCCGCCTGGACACGATCTGGTTTCATTTCCCCCACTAGCTAGGGTTTTCTTGGACACTCCGGAAGGAGGAGACGGAGCTGAGGAGCCGGAAGGAGGAGACCACGCCGGCGAACACGTCGGAGGCAAAGCCGGCGAACACGTCCAAGGCAACGCCGGCGAGGAAAGGTACAACCAAATCTTGGACTCTCCATTCCAAATCTTGATCCTTGATCCCCATTCCAAGATCTTGATCCAATAATCCTTGATCCCCATCCCCAAAATCTTGTCAACCATTCCTCGTCTAGATCCGCCTATTTAACCAGTAATCATGTGTGTAAATCTTCTAAAAAGATGAACAATCGTTTAGGATTGCTAGTCGTTGTCTTAACCGATGCATGCTATCGATGCTTATGCATCTGAATATGTGTTCCTGTTGCTTTACAGTGATACATTGGCATAATTCATGCATGGATTTGTTATGTAATCCATCCTGGATGATTGGATTACTGATGAACTTCTTATGAAGTGATGCTTAAGTGTTTTGCTTTGCATGATTTGATGTTTCCATTACTGGAAATAAATAAAGTCTGAAATACTTTGGAAATAAATAAAGTCTGAATCCATTACTGGATAGTGATGGCTATCTGCTGTTGGTAAATTGATGGATTTGTGTTTGTTGTGACCTTAGTAGCCTTGCTACTAACTGGTTGCTCACAGACTTGGCTTAATCTTGTTGGCTGCCTATCTCTCGCTTGCATAATAGGGAATCATAGTTCATATGAAAGCCATTATGCTTGCTTATGAAGAATTTCTAGGATTTCTGATGGTTTAATTATCTAGGGTTTCATTGGGTGGTCTTTGATTGCATGTACTGGCTTGTGCATCCAGTGGTGCTGGTGGTAGATGGAACTGTCAAGTCTTTTTGGCTACTCGTGAACTCGTCAAGT
The DNA here is from genome assembly GCF_022539505.1 of Lolium rigidum. Taxonomy (NCBI): domain Eukaryota; kingdom Viridiplantae; phylum Streptophyta; class Magnoliopsida; order Poales; family Poaceae; genus Lolium; species Lolium rigidum. The sequence goes on along the minus strand of NC_061509.1, from coordinate 133,633,503 downwards.
ATTTTTGGCTATTCGAACAAATGAAACACAAGAGATAAATTTGTTTTGTGCTTGGTGATACTGACTTGTTTTACATGGCAATTGCTTTTGTTGGATGAGTTACAAGGCAATAGAAACTGTAGTTACCATCTGATTGTTGTGTCTTATCGTCAGTGCTAGTGTCTCTGTTTAACAATTGTCTGGTGATAATGTCTCGGTTATGGTTGCACGGATATGCGTATACATAAGCGATAGCATAGGACAATAAGTATAAAAGCATCTCGCAACTCGTTTGAAGTGCTTTAATTTTGTCTGGATCAGTTCCTCCTATAGTCTGGTTGGTTTAGAAAAAGTACATGAAAATGTAGACCAACCTTCTAGATGCCCTACTGTCTTCAGTTAAAATGCATTACTGTCTGTCTGTATTCATATTATTTTTGATTTAGTTGATGAGTTTAAGTTAAAATGCATTACTTTGATATTAATTTGATTTAGTTGGGGAGGTAACACAAATATAGTAACTTGTATTGTATGTCTTCATATTATTAATGCTCTACTATCTTCATATTATTGATTGCCTATTAATATTATAACTTGAACCTTATAGATGGGATCCACTAAAGACAATCCAATAGAAATTGACAAGTGATCCAAGCTCTGACAGTAGTGGTCCAAGCATGTTCTTCAGTTCTTCAAGCTCAGATGGTGGCATGTCTGAATGTGACATGTCTGAATGTGACTGTCATTCCAATGTGGTCTTCGAGAGGTATTTGATTCTTTCTTCATCCTCGTTGGTTAACACCATCTCTAGTCTAATGTTGGTTAACATCATCTCTAGTCTAATGTTGTTATTTATTTATTTTTACTAATGTAGGCTTCCATTACTTAACAATGAAATTTCACTTTGTTACAATTAGGGCCACTGGTGAGTGGGACACATGATTTTGATGAGCACCGCATGTTTGGAAATGACATGTACCTGTCACAAGGTCAAGTCAATTTCCTTAATGACCACCGCCACCACTTTCCAAAGGAGGAATTTGAGTACTATGTGTACAGGATGACCAAATCATCAGTGGTCAAAAATAAATGCAAGCTGGTAAAAATACAAAACATAACCTTCTTAATATTTACATAACAATGTTGTTATTGTTCCTGATTAGAACTGATTGGATACATTGTATGGTTGATAGGATATTGGAAAAAAGTTCACTAAGCAGTACCTGAAAAAGTTCATTGACCGTGCTCCAGTGCAATGTCGTTACCGTTGGTCCGGAGTACACAGACAACGATGCATGCTTTGATGTGACCATGAAGATGGCAAAGGGGAAGTCCAAGAATGCAATCATAGCAACTCGGATGGTCAAAAGCTATGAAGACATATGAGATCGAAGAAGGAGATATCTCGCATCTTTGAATTCTTCCTTATGAGGACAGGTAAGCTTGGACTCGATGATCCACAAGTGTACGTGATGTCCCCGATTCTGATTCTCGATATGTCTGACTCATCTGAGTCATCTGAGTAAGTGCTAAACTCTCCTGAGTCATCAAGTTAGTTATCTTAGAACTTTTAGTTATCTATCTATGGACTGTTAGTTATCTAAGTGTTGAACTATGTGGACGGTCTGAACTGCTTTTGATGCCTACCAGTGGACTGATGATCCACAGTATGGACTGTAATATGTATATAGTTAGTTATCTGCTTCTGAACTGCTTCTGAACTATCTGTTATGCCTGTAATGCATGTTATGCCTGTAATTCATGGAATTGTGCCAGCAAAAGGAATTGCAGGCACCATCAGTAAATGCCAAGGAATTGCCGGCACTTTCGAAATGCCAGAAAGGAATTGCCGGCACTTTTGGTAAATGCCAGCAAAAGGAATTGCCGGCACTTACTGTATGCTTGTAATGAGTGTATTTTATAGGCAGTTTCAAAAAACGCCGGTAATACTGTGAATTGCCGGCACTTTTGAGGAGATGCCACTAAATAAACTGGAGGCCATTCGATAAAGTGCCGGCAATACTATGCATTGCCGGCACTTTTCTGGAAATGCCTCGAAAACAACTGCAGGCATATCGATAATCTGCCGGTAAACCTGGGAATTAACGGCTCTTTTTCAAAAATGCCGAGAAAACGACACTTTTTACTGGCACCTGCTAAAAAAATGCCGGCAAATAGAACAAACGCAGGCATATTTTAGAAGTGCCGGCAAGAAAGTGCCGGCAATTCTAGCACCTGACATAGTGTCCAATCCTTTCCCTAGAATTGCCATCTTAACCACTGGCAATGGATCACCACGCCACCGCTGGAACCGCACCCTATCTTTGGATTCTGCTTCATCCGTACTGGATGTCGATGCGTCCCCCGAGTTCGGCATGGCTTTCTTCGATCCCCACCGCTTCGGTGGCGAGGACCCCGAGCGTAGTGGCTCCTGGCGTTGCTGCTAGGCCTTAGCGACGAGTTTACGTCCGTGGCTCGCTAGCGTCGTCGCTGGAGCCTGCATCATGGTCATGGGCGACTTCATGTCCGGCGTCTCAGCTAGATGCTTTCTCTATGTCGATTTCCATCAGTGGACCAGTCAAAGCACACAGCAGGATCCCCACAATCCCAACTTCCAAGCAGCAGGAGGCGCGGAACCAGGTGAGCGTTGCAACCTTGAGTCCACACTCCACGAGACCGGAATGGCAGGCTCACCCCGCTGCAACGATTTTCTTCTCCCTGAGCGTAGCTTGCTTTACCCTCTCCCTCCGGCACGGCCTACTGCTTGCGTGTCTCGGTGTCCCGGCGAGGCATCCCCATCGGGTCGGCACGGCGCGATGGGTGCTGTTTCGTGACAAGGAGTTGTGCGAGCATTGTTTCTTGCTCGGGAGATGTGCAAGCGTCGGGCTTGAGATCGACTCGATCCAGCGTTTCTCGTCGGTAGAGCAACGAAACCAGCGGGGTTATTGTTGACATGGTGGCACACTGACTTCGGCATGGTCCGCGCCTAGAAGAAGCCACAATGGCGGCTACCCTTCAAGGACCCCGTCTTGTCATTGTTCATGTGGTGCCCCTACCTCTTTAGCATCGTGGGTGTGGGGGTAATCATGATCTACGGCGACAAGAGGCCATCGCCGCTTGGGTATGGTAGTGGGACGTTGACAATGCAGTGGAAAGTGGATATGTCTAGTGGTGAAGTGGGGATGAGAAAGGCATACCACCACGTCACATTTAAAGAGGTGGTGGCTAACTGGCTCGCCCTTGGCGGACGTGCAACATGTCAGTTGGTGTCCGTACGTGTCCGTCTGACCACATTCTCAGCCTAAATTTAGGACGAAAATGGTTCAAACAGTGGTTAGATTGGAAAATTGGTCGCCGCGTTGGGCCATCCACTCTGTCCCTTCGTTGGGAGCTAGTGTCACTATCTTTGTATCTGTGAGGGTTACTCTTGTTGTTCATATCCATATTATTTGTTTCTAATATAGATGTAGTTGGAAGTTAAACGTATCCAGATATATGTATATTGGCTACGGTTAATATGGATCAGAGGGGGTAGGGAGTTGCCTATTTCAATGAGGATTTACATGAGCTTTTGGGCGTGCAGTGGAGCACTAGCTTTGTGCATGTGATGGTTAAACTCGACGCAAACAAACCACTGATCAGGTTTGTTGACCTGCACCTCATGAGTCATTTCTCCCCAAATGGTTATCTTTCTCATTGCAATGTTTACTACCTATGCGTTAAATTTTTATCTCTTTGAATTGTTTCTTCCCATGATCGTATTGCGCAACAAAGGTATAAAAACATGTAAATAAGGGAGAACCGGGTTTTCACATTACATCATTGTTGGAAAATTCTAAAGCACGGCGAGAAGAGGAAGTTGACCGTTAAGAAAAAAATTGCTCAAGAGAATTTCTAACTAGGAAGGAGTTGGCCGAGATCAAACATTGGGAGAAGATTAGGAAGTGGGAAGTAATTAGAGAAGAGCGAAGTGGAAGGACACCTTTGAAGATAGAAGAGATCCGGCTTGAGTAGGAAAAAAAGAGAACCGGATGATGATGATGGATCCAACTACAATGAATGCTCTCGATAAAGAATGGTGGGAGATAAGAAGGACATAGATCTTCCAAACCAAAGAAGGCAGGAAGGGGGTCACGTCTTCTGCAAGCGGTTGTTGCTTCCATTAATGGTGGTGTTGGTGGAGATGATGGCAACAAGAATGGCCCTTCCGCTACGGTTTGAATCACTATGTGTCAATAATATATCATCTATAATATGCTACCTCGTCATGACTATGTTTTTATGTCAAACATCATTATTATTTCGAACTATTTGTGCTTTAAGAACGGACCCACATAATTGTACCGCATACCGCATAAATTTTGCGGTACAGTTATACGAGATGTGTTCTGCCGCGATACCACATATATTATGCGGTACAGTTATAGGGAATCTGTTCTACCGCGATGCATTTCATGCCAAAAATGCCAATGCGGTTAACTCTATTTGCGTTTTGCGGTATAGAGACTAGACGGTTGCATCTTTTATGGACCGGCATAGTGGCACCCCGGCCAGAGACCAGCGTCAGAAACAAAGGACCAGCCAGGGACAGGAGCCGCGGGACAATGTGTGGACTGGAGACAAGCCTTCCTGACCAAAAGCCCATGTAAATTTTCGTTGAAAAAGGATAACACGTTTATGTGTTTCTGTCTTAGCTCCTCGTCCACGTGTAATGTTTGCCTGCACTTGCAAGCTTATTATACCAAAACGCAATGTGAATTGAAAAGGAGAAAGCCTTCTGCCTTTAATTAAATACGCCATTGTGTCTGGTGGAATACGTACGAAAAGGTGTCAAGAAGTTGGATCCCATTCATGCCCAAAATGTTGCTCTTAACAGACTTTGTATTCTTGTACCCCTGTGTCCCATGGAATTTGTCTGGCAAAATTTCGATTTATGTAGATGCTATTTAGTGTCTAGATACATTTAAATTTAGATAAATTATATATAACTTTCGTGGAATAGAGAGAGTACATGGAGTTTGTTGTTTAAATTGAGATCATGAACTGTGTGAACCCGTTCTGCCAGTTTTTGGAGAATGGAGTTGCTGTGCAACCTCTGGCCATCGGTTATATGAATCAACATAATCCAGTCTATAGAGACTGATATATTAGAATGAATAAATATGTCTAAAAGCTGAGAAGAATGTAGTATCAGTTGAAAATGGTGATTTAGACGTTATTATTGCGATTTTATTAAATTCTACTAAGTATACATGGATTATGAAGCGGTACTAGGTAATACATATAATTGCTAATCAGATCATCCCACTCAGAAATAAGAATGGAGATCATCATGCAGAAAAGATTGCTTGTGCTGCTTCCATATTTTACTGAAATAAATGAGTATGATGTAAATTCAATGAATGTGCCAATATTAGCGTGAGCCAGCTAGCTAAGAGGCGTCACACATTTTTGGCAGCAATACTTTGGAGATAGAGAGAAGGAAAAAGTTCCCGCAGAATACTTATGGTAATTAATTTTATACATCCTGACAAACATAAAACAGGCTGATATTTTCAATCTTTCAACAAGACCCAAAAGCTTAGCGCATCATTTCTTAAAGCCAGCAAAGGACGACTTCTTCTCCCCAGATCTGAACTTCATACACTTTACTTAGTGCTTAGTTTAGTGTTATGGCTCAGGACTCCGACAACAACAACCACAACGCACCGCCGGCGACCAGCTCCGACTCCATGAGTCCCGGTAAGAATGAAAACCGTAGCGATGAGTCCAAGAGCAGCAGCCATCCGGTGATTGTGAGTTCTATTGACAAGGGGAAGAGTGTCATAAAGATAGAAGGAGAAGATGAGGGTGGTAGATCTATGGGTAAGATCAACACTCCACATGTCATAGCTGCTGCCAGACATGGCAGATCAGGAGGCCGCCATGGTGACAGAGAATTGCACATCGTCACGGAGCGCGAGAGAAGGAAACGGATGAGCGAGATGTTCACCAAGTTGCATGGACTCCTCCCCACCCTTCCTGACAAGGTGATGCTATTATGATTTACTCATATGTTAGATCTTTGTGGATGCAGATGAAGATCCTCACTAGTTTTTTGTGTTTCAGGTTGACAAATCGAGCATAGTGATGGAAGCTATACACTACATCAAGAGTCTAGAGGAGACGCTAAGCGAGCTTGAGAAGCAGAAGCTGGAGATGCAGCTGGCACGAGGCAAGATTGGCGTCGCAACCAATGATGGGGTCTCATCTTCTGCAGCGGCGGTAGCGCTTACGGTCCAGGGGGCACCTATGCCGGTAGCACTACCGGTTGCTGGGATTGGGCCCACAGGAGCGGCGCCAACGCCACCTATAACTGTGGGCGCGGTGACCGCGGCTCCAGCGCCGGTGGGGCTACAGACGTGGTCTGGGCCTAACGTCGTGCTGAGTCTGTCAGAAAATGACGCATACATCAGCGTGTGTGTGGCGCGGCGCCGGAGCGTGCTGCCTATGGTGATAGCCGTGCTCGAGAAGCACAACATCAACGTGGTCACATCTGGGATCTCGTGTGATAACGCCCGGAGCATGTTCACCATCCACGCTCGCGTAAGTAAAACCCTTATCCTAAACCATTATCCTCCATCTAGCTAGCCATGTTCTTGGAATTTTGGTAGTCAATTTGAGATATAAACTTTAGGGGTAAGGGGAACACACACACGGAAACATGGTCAGTCGTACTATCGAAAAGTACTAAAAAAATTTAGATTAAAGGGATCACCATCCTGGCTCCATTGGTAAATCTACAAAACCCATATAAATACATGTCTGGTTTTACAACACACAAGCATGTTCAAGAGGGTTTAAAGGCCTAATGGCACAAAAGGATAATTGGAGTTCAAGTTGGAAACAAGAAACTAGACCCTATATACACAAATCCTGTAGGCGCATCCACACCGGCTCAACAAAAGCATCTAAAAATGTGATATGATTGAAGTAGCTACAAGGATCGATGCCAAATTGGTCCAGGCCGGTAACTTGCATCACCGGTTTCTTGGCGACGAGGGAGAGGGGGATCCTTGCTAGTGAGAACTTTGAGCCCTTCAGTCGCTTGTCACTTGTCAATTCGAAATTCCCCTCCAGGATCAGCATCACATATCCATAGATTCGGTCTATGGTTGCAGACAAGTGGTCCTTGAATATGATCATTCATCTATTGAATGAATGCAAGCTCATTCTCAAAATTTGGTGCAAATTTAGTCAAATTTAACTGTTAAAGATCATATCATTCCTAACTTTCTAGATATATACACTAGAGAGTAGCATCACATACTGAATTTAAAACTGTATGTTTTCTGTTATCTACCCAATTGACAATTGACAAGTAATCATTTCTAAAAAAAACATGAAAAAACAGAATGATTTGCCAATTCTGTATAGGTACAATGTAGTGAAAGAACAAGTGATGGATTGATTCGTTTTCAGCACATGAAATGCAACATTCAGGTTTGTTCAAATTTCTTTTCATCATGTTATATCTAGTCATCAAAATGTTCCGAGACAGAAGAAGAAAACATGCACTCTGGGAGGAATAAGGAGTTGCCAAACATCAAGGACAAACATGGGTGTGACTCCACCAAAATTAAGAACATCATAAAGGGATGATGAAACATACTCTGCATTACTTTCATATTGCCAACTTAGAGCATCACTATCAGCAGAGGAAGAGATGCTAGTAGTAATACTTTCCAATTCATACCATTGTTGCACACGAGGCAGCAAAATTCCTCCTAAAAGTGAACCTAAGGTTACTACAATTCCAAATCTTTTGGACAGTCTTTTACTGTTCGTGGCACAAGACATATAGTTCAAAGAAATTAATTTCTATGGGGAAGTCCCACACAATGTGTCTTCCCAAAATATAACTTTTACAAGTTTTACTATTTTCCACCTATAACCAAATCTAATATTCTACAATGTACGCACCACACCTTCCAAAATTGTGAAATTCCTCTAGCTTTACCTAGAAGATATTCGTGTTGCATGTGTTATATTTGGCAGCAACTAAAGTTCTCCAAAGTTTTCCATCATCCTTAGAACATATTTTAATCTATAAAATAAGGAGACAAAGATTGACATTAGCTAGATCCTCAGGTACACCTAGTCCCCGGAATTCTTTCTTCTTAGAAAATATTTTCCAGTTTACTAACTGAAGGTTTTCGTGTCCCTCAAAATCATTATAGAGAAAATTTTACATCTGGATGGTGATGAGGTGAAGTGCCCATTTTTGAAACTCAAAAAAGAAAGAAGATAAATGGGGATGTTGGCACAAAAAAGATTTTGGGTCTTAATTAACTTAAGTTAGCTAGCAGCATATGAAATAATCTTATATTAACATAATTAATCATCACTTCCAAAAAGTACGCTATCTTTTTTGACAATATATATATTTGATGTGAAAATGTACTAAATTATATTATTTTATAGCATATAGTCTCAAGATTTTCACATGTCTTATTTTATAGCATATAGTCTCCACGGTATGGAAATTATTCAATATTGTGAGAGATTCAGGACTTGCACCGCAATCTTATCAGAATGCGTATATCCTCTGACAACAAAACTTATTATAAAAATATTCTTGAAACAATTAAGTAAACTAGGAAGAAGTGTGGATCTTATATGATTGTGTGTATCCACTAGAGTCAAAACATGTTACAAAGTTACATTGTCGAAAATAGTTTAGTAAAGTGGGAGAATCACCTACATGGTAACATGGGGTATACTCTAATGATTCGATGACATCAACCTTTTTATTTTATTCAGAGTAGATCACATAAAAATAAATATACACCCATTCAGTAGCCAATATTGAATTGTCATATTTTGAAGTATCATATATTGTTTTAACATGGTGGTTGCCTCATAGCCTTTAGCATTTAGGCTGAATTCTTCCTTTTCTTCACCCAGAACTAGTAGTTAAGACCATTCAATGAAGAACTTGAAAATATAGCATCATCATGTTAATTCTCCTTTGAGTGTTCCTCCCTGCCATGCTTCATCTTGCTCTCTCCATCAGGCTCACACAATATCCAGATAAAAAAACAATGATATTTTTCTTTTCAGTCTAGCTAGAGCTAGGGATATCATTATCACATATAGTTCTCAATTTTAAAATGGACATACCATATACTACTTCGGTCCCAAAATACATGACATGTAATTTAGGAAAAAACCAAACTTTCCAAGATAAAACCTATATAATTGTTTTAATTATACATATCATATACTCCTTCCGTCCTAAAATACGTGACTTATGATTTAGTGAAAACTCAAAGGTTGCTAAGTTTGAACAATTACACAAAAAGTAATATCAATAGTCACAATATTAAGTAAATAAATCTTGAAAATATATCTTATAGTTGATCTATTGGTATTGATGTAGTATTTTAAATCTTCATATTTTGTATATGTACCCAGTCAAGCTTTGAAAGCATAGACATTTGACTAAGTTTATACGCCATGTATTTCGGGATGGATGGAGTATATTAGACCCTTTGAATTATAACAAAACATTCCAACAAGGTATAACTTCTCTTCCTATATGCATAACAAAACATGTTTCTATTTTATTATATAAATGCACACATGATGTTGCCAAACCTTACCACACTCGACACCTCCACCCATGCAAGGTGGTATTCGTTCTTACTATTTTGATTGTGTGATAATTTCCTTTCTTTACAGAAAACCATCAGAGAGATCTCAACTATAGGTTGTAAATTAATAAAGTGGTATTCTAATTCAAATGCATATGAAAATATAAGGATTAAGTTGTGTTTTTGGCGAACCTCTTAATGGTGGGAATATTTATTTTGAATTCTATGGCAAACCAGAGCCAATTCATGTATAAAAGTTTCTTTTCATCCAATGACATTGGGTCTTCTGATCCTTCAAAGTTTCATGGTTCCTAATAATCCAAAACCCCAAGATGCAATGACTAAGAAACGTGAAGAAGGGGACATGATATCACTATAATTTGGGAGGTTTCTTGTTCTTTGGGGAGAAAAGTTCTAGGCTCATGGGCAAATAGATAGTATCGGGTCTTCTTGATAACATTAGAGAGTTGTAGAGTGCAATAATGGTATCTGGAATTCTTTTTCTTTGCATTAAATTTATAGTGCTCAATATATCATGCAAACCATAAGAACAATGACTGTTTGGTTTTACATAATGATTACCAAATGTAATTGAAATGGGGAGGTGGGGGTTGAAAATCAACAATCACTTTATAGGTCACGTGAGATGAAAAAAATGTTCATTCCCCAAAATATGATTCCACACATTGGTAGAATCCCCGACTAATAGTAATAGTATGTTCAAAAACTTCTTCCATGTGTAGAAAATCTTACGAGCCAATTGAGATAAAGGCAAATGGAGTAAGTCCTCTAAGAACTCATGTTGAATGACGTGATGAACAATATATAGAAGTTCTATTACATAAACCAAATGACAAATCTTTTGTGCATATAACTATCATGATAAATGCCAGTTCAAGAAAAACCTTTGATCATTCAATTACACCTTGCCATAGATTATATAAACCAAAGTTGCAAATTAATTTTCCACACAAAGGATCCTACTAAGTGGTTTCTAGGAATTCTAGTCGTACTACATTAGGTGGTCCAAATTATATTGACTCAAGGAATGTAGACAACTGAAAATTTGTCGACCTCTCCATGAAAAGCTTTATGATGTTAATATTCAACACACCCAAGCATTCTTGAATTTTTTATGTATGTAAACTCTTGTTCATGTTTCAAGAGCATGACCTTTTCATGAATATCTGAATTCATCCATAAAAATGCCTCAGGTATTTGCTCATTTCTTGGTTTATATTGTCAGGAATGCCCATACAACACATGGGGAACATAGAAAATCAAATTGAACAAATCATTTCACAAATAAAAATAATGTCTAAATTCAGACTTGAGGTGGAGGATAAGTTGGTAGTTAAGTGAATTGTATTGAAACATGTATCAAGTGTGCTAATAATTTATCATTGGGGCTACATGCAGAAAGCTCAATATGATGTAGGAGGGATGTATAGAAAACAAATTTTTCTGTGAGTTTAGGTTTCATAATTTGTGGAGACTACGAATGATAACCTAGGATTCCCAATGAAACTTTAAAAAAAATTCTTACGATTGTGATAATTGAAGGTGTAATTTGTATACATCATGCTGAATGTTTTTTTGGAATTGAGACGATATCTTGTAAATTGTTTTAGTTTAATTTGAACTTCACAGACATAATGGTGGTTCAGTAACACAATAGAGGCTAAATTAGCTTCTTATCAAACAAAAAATTTGATTTATTTGTACAGGATTTTGATAATTCTGATGCTAGAATGCGAAATTATTAAGACTACATGTAGGTAGAACTGATTATATATTTGCACAATATTTTTGAAACAAATCTAGATGTTAATAGCTTTATGACATTATTTAATTTTATATCTTTTTTCTAAAATACCATGGCATAATTTAGCTATCTATTATGGATATAGATGGAACCTATACATGCCCTATACAATCATTCCCTAGCGAAATGTGTAGTAACATGTAAAAGCACTTAGCACATTTCATAAATGAATAACTTGGGCGGTTGAATTTGTTGGGATTTTAGTTTACAAAGAGAACTCAACACTATCTAATAGATTTTATCTCTTTGTACAGAATTTTAATAGTTCTGAATGTAGAATACTAAATTATTAAGACTAGATTTAGGTTGAACTGATTATATATTTACACAATAATTTTTTTTAAATCTAGATGTTAATAACTTGATGAAATTATTTAAATTCATCTCCTTTTCTGAAATAACATAACATTATTTAACTATGTATTATGGATATAGATGGAACCTATACATTTCATATACAATCATTCCCTTGCGATATGTGTAGTAGCACTCACAAATGAAATATGCACCAAGTTTAACTTGTTGAAGGGTGTTATGAATGGACACCGTAAAAAGCATTTTGAAATGGGATTGGATGAATTATGGTTATAGGGGTGAGCTTGTTTGTTTATATGAAAAATGTCATTAATTTTGTGCAAATGCATTGTTTGTTTATGATATGTTTTTTTTGTTGTATTTTGTTTGGAAAAAATGGGATAAACTCTTGAAAAAAGTGGACGACTCTCATAATGTTTATATAATCTATGCGAGCATCCCTTTAATTTATGTCTTTGCTGTAAACAGATACGCGAAGCGAGTAGCCGGTTTGGAGATAATGTGCCATCTGAAGAGATATACAAGCTCGCGGTGTCAGAGATAATGGTTTGGCTTTCTGTATAATAATTAAGATGGATTTTCCGGGATCTTCAATAAAAAATGCCTGAAGGGGTTGGTTGTTTACATTTGAGGATTATATCGCGTCAAACTGAACCTTTGAGTCATCATATCTCAGTACAATTTTGAGATGGTTATGTCTGTAAAATTTGAGATGGTTACGTGTGTCACTGTGTGCACATTTGTATCGTATATTGCCATAACATATGAATCAACAAGTGTAGTCTCGTCTTGTTTCCGATTTCTGCTGCTCTACTTTGAAATTATGTTCTTCATTTAGTAGAGTAGTATCACGTTCCTTTGATTTGTCTATGGCCGCTCGGTAACACTATAACTGTCCAGCCCACCCATCAACCTTCCGTGGTGCAAGTGAGAAACGGGTACCTCATTGTACACATTAGGAAGATTATTTTGAACAAAACACACACGTGCGTTTTCCGATAAACGGAACATATTAATATTAAGAATATATAAATTACACCTAGCCTCTGTGACAATATAATATCAAGATATAGGCAAGACATTAAGAATGCACACAGAAAAAAGCATCACCCCACCAAAACTATAAGTGTATAGAAGCAGAAACGTTGAACTGATTTTCAAAGAACAAAGTAAACAAAGAGTATCACGATCCATCAGTTCCTCTCCTTCCAGTCTGCATTTCATGCTAGCTCATCGCCTCTGTTGATAGATCAATGGTCTCATGTGATGGCCACTCCCCACTCGATGAGTCATGGAAGGGAGACCATGTGGTTTCCAATCTATCTTTTGGTTCCATGGATCAATCCGCTCTTGGTTACCACCGGACCACAGATGAGTAGAAAGGTTTAAATGCACATTGATCTCTCAAATGCTGCAAAAGTATGACTTGGGTCCTCGGCTCTATTTTGGTCTAAATGTTCCCTCAAGCACATGAATAGGTCTAATTTTCATCCCTCGCATCGGCTTAACGATGGTTGACTGGTTTTTGACTTTTTTGCGCCACCATGGACATGAACTGGCCTGATTTAATCCCCCTAGGCTCAACTGATGGGGTATTTTTGTTCTAGCTAGAATCTAGCGGAAAGAGAAGAAATCGAACTCCAGCTCTTGAATAACTACGTAGATGGAGGTGTAGGGTTCGTAGCATAGAAAATAAAAAAATTCCTACCGCAAAAACGAGTAAACCAAGATCCAATCCAGGAGAAAAGCCAAGATCTAATCTACTAGATGGTAGCAATGAGATCAGATCTACATAGCCTTGTATATCGCTAAGCGTTAACGAGGTTGTACTTATGGTTGATGTAGTCTATCACTTGCCGCTCTCAAGAGCGAGAAGAAGATCACTCCAGTGCTGCAATCGGGCAGCACCTCCGCACTAGGTCACATGTACGATGTTGATGACGATTTCCTTCTCCCCGTTCTAGCGGGCAGCATAAGTAGTAGATCCTCCTCGGAATCCCGGTAGAACGATGGCGTGGTGACGGTGGTGGTGGAGAAATCGTACAGGGCTTCGCTGTAGCCGTGCAAGAGGGAGGAGGAGGAAGGGGGCGGCTAGGGTTTGGGGAGAGGGGGATTGGGCTGCGACTTGTGCAACTCTTGTGGGTCCCCTTGCCCTCCTTTTACAGGTGGAAAAGGCCATTGGGTCTTCCAAAACCTGCCCCCAAAGTTTGGGAGAGTTCTGGTAGGTTTCTATCAGCCGAAACATACTAGAACTAGGACTCTTTTGCCAAATCCGAATTTCCCTTAGAGGAAAACTCGTTAACCCTTAAGGAAAACGTGGATACACCTATTATGGAACCCTCCGAACTTCCTTAGACAGCCCGGGTCGTCCCGGACACTTCCGAAACCTTCCATAATATTATGTACCCTTCCGGTCTTTCTAGAACCTTCTAGAAGCTTCGGTTAAAAACCAAACTTTTTCCGAACCCTGGAAAATGACTTCCTATATATGAATCTTATTCTCCGGACCATTTCGAACCTCCTCGAGATGTCCTGGATCCCATCCGAGACTTCGAACAACATTCGACGGGGGCAGCAGCATCAACATCCTCTACCGCGACACTGCCCGCAAGCTGGCCATTCAGGAGGCCGAGTTGCGCCCCACCCCTACTGTCTTCCATGGCATCGTGCCAGGCCACTGCTGCCAGCCGATTGGCCGGATCACGCTGGAGGTAATGTTCGGGAAGCCGGACAACTTCCGCACCGAGAAGATCGAGTTCGAGGTGGTGGACCTCGTTAGCCCCTACCACGCGCTCCTGGGCCGGCCAACCCTGACCAAGTTCCTGGCGGTAACCCACTACGGGTACCTGAAGATGAAGCTGCCTGGCCCAAAAGGGGTCATCACCGTAGCCGGCGACTATCGCCGCTCCATGGAGTGCGCCACACAGAGCTCCAAGATGGCCCAGACGTTGGTCATCGCCACCGAGAAGCAGCTCATCCACGACGCCGTCGCCTTGGCCAAAGCCGCGCAGACGGACATGCCGGCTGTAGGCAACCCGGCTGGGACGACTCACTTCCAGCCGGCCAACAACACCAAGAAGATCCTGCTAGACCCGGCGCAGCCGGACAAGTACGTCACCATCGGTGTCGGCTTGAACAGCAAATAGGAAAGCGAGCTCACCAGCTTCCTCCGTGAATCGGGACATCTTTGCATGGTCTCCAAGGGACATGCCGGGTGTGCCGAGGGAGTTGGCTGAGCACCACCTCCACGTCAGGCCTGAAGCCAAGTCGGTGAAGCAACCCCTCCGCCACTTCGCCGAAGAAAGAAGGAAGGCCATCGGTGAAGAAATTGCCCGGCTGCTCGCAGCCGGCTTCATCATGGAAGTACTGCACCCGGACTGGTTGGCGAACCCGGTCCTGGTCCTGAAGAAGAACGGCTCCTGGCGCATGTGTATCGACTACACCAGCCTGAACAAGGCGTGCCCAAAGGACCCCTCCCCCCTGCCGCGCATAGATCAAGTCATAGATTCGACTGGCGGCTGTGAACTGTTGTCTTTTTTAGACACCTATTCAGGCTACCACCAGATTCCTTTGAATCCGGATGATCAAATAAAGACTTCGTTCATTACCCCGTACGAGGCTTATTGCTATACGACTATGCCATTCGGCTTGAAAAATGCAGGCGCCACCTACCAAAGGTGCATGCAAAAATGCTTACAAGAGCAAATCGGCAGAAATGTTCACGCATACGTGGACGATGTCGTTGTGAAAACCAAGGAGACGCGTACCCTCCTTGACGATCTGAGAGAGACCTTCACCAATCTGCGAAGATTCCGGATGAAGATCAACCTGGCCAAGTGCACTTTCGGCGTGCCAGCCGGCCAACTCCTTGGCTACCTCGTCTCTCAGCGAGGAATCGAAGCCAACCCGGAGAAGATCAGTGCCCTAGAGAAGATGGAACTGCCGCAGTGCCTCAAGGACGTCCAGAAGTTCACCGGTTGCCTGGCCTCCTTGAGCCGCATCGTCAGCCGGCTGGGGGAGAAGGCACTGCCCCTGTACCAGTTTCTCAAGAAGTCGGACAAATTTGTCTGGTGACCACAGGCGGATGAAGCATTCCGTGACTTAAAGCGTGTGCTCTCAACCGCACCCATCCTCGCATCGCCGGCTTCAATGGAGCCGATGCTGTTGTACATCGCTGCCACCAATCGAGTGGTTAGCGTTGTCCTGGTGGTGGAGCGCAAGGAAGCCGGCAAGGAGCAGCCGGTTCAGCGCCCAGTCTACTACCTCAGTGAGGTGCTTTCCCAGTCGAAGCAAAACTACCCTCACTACCAGAAAGTCACCTACGGCGTGTACATGGCGGCCAAGAAGCTCAAGCACTACTTCCAAGAGCACTCCATCAAGGTGGTTGCCACAGCACCCTTGGCGGAAATCATTGGCAGCAAAGACGCCAATGACCGGGTTCCCAAGTGGGCCCTGGAGCTAGCTGCCCATACCATCCTCTACGAGCCACGCACGGCCATCAAGTCGCAGATCCTCGCGGACTTCTTCGTCGACTGGGCCGAGATGCAGTACCTGCCGCCTGTGCCTGACTCCACACACTGGAAGATGAATTTCGACGGCTCGAAGATGCGCAACGGCTTGGGAGCCGGCATCATCGTTACCTCTCCCAAGGGAGACCGACTGGACTATGTCCTGCAGATTCACTTCGCCGCGTCCAATAATGTGGCGGAGTACGAGGCGCTCATTCACGGGCTGAAGCTGGCCAAGGAGATTGGCGTGCGTCGCATTCTTTGCTTCGGCGACACCGACTTGGTTATACAGCAAGCGTCTGGCGACTAGGACACGAAGGATGCCAATATGGCGTCGTACCGCTTCCACGTCCAGCAGATATCCGGCTTCTTCGATGGTTGTGAATTCCATCATGTGCCGCGAGCAAACAACGAGGCGGCTGACGCCCTATCCAAGATAGGCTCAACCCTGCAAGCAATCCCACAAGGCGTCGCCCTGGCGCACCTGCGGAAGCCGTCCATCATACCGTCACCGGACTTGGATTCCATATTTGTGCCGGCTGACCCGGGGGCTTCTTAGTCGAACCCAGGGGCTTCATCGCCCAAGTCGGGGGCTCCTCAGCCGAACCCGGGGGCTTCTCAGTCCAACCCGGGGGCTTCTCAGTCCAACCCGGGGGCTTCTCAGCCAAACTCGGGGGCTTCTCAGCCGAACCCGCCGGCTTCACAGCCGAACCCGGCGACCACGCAGTCGAATCCGGAAGCTCCCACGCAGGAGACCCTGTTGGTTAGCGTATTCGAGATAAGATGCGTACCATCATGGGCACAAGAATTCCTCTCCTACCTCACCGATGGTGTGCTGCCCAATGATAGGGTCCAAGCCAAGCAGATTGAGAGAAGGGCCAAGGCCTATACCATCATCAACCACCAGCTGTACAAACACAGCGTAAGTGGGGTGTTCCAGCGGTGTGTCGAGCCGGCTGAAGGGATTGAACTCCTACAGGAAATCCATCAGGGAGAGTGCGGCCACCACGCCTCCTCCAGAGCCATAGTAGGCAAAGCCTTCCGACATGGTTTTTACTAGCCGACTGCGCTCAAAGACGCAGAAGAACTGGTGAAGAAATGCAACGGCTGCCAGCGCTTCGCCATGAAAATGCACTCGCCGGCTTCCGCCTTGAAAACCATCCCCATCACTTGGCCATTCGCCGTATGGGGCTTGGATATGGTGGGTGTCGAGGGTACTCCTCGCCAATGCCCTCCGATAAGGGCTTAGGGTTGACGGAATCCTGTAAGCTGACGCGAGACATCGGTTCGCAGACAAGCGGGGAGAGCGATTTACCCAGGTTTGGGGCCCTCGATGAGGTATAACCCTTACGTCCTGCCTGTCTGTTCTTGATTATGATGATAATGGGTTACAATGGGGTGCCGAATAGTTCGGCTGAGATCTCGTCGAGATGGCTGTTGCTAAGATGCCCTAGCTCTAAGCTTTCTCTGGCTAAGATGGCTAAGATTGATTGTGTCCCTCGGCAGCCCCTCTCCTGGCCTTTATATAGGAGGCTAGGTCTCAAGAGGTCTCACCGAGTACGACTAGGTTTACAGTAGTTTTAGATCCGATCTTTCCTTGTTCGATCGGTTCCTTGTCTTGCCCGTCAAGGAACCTTCTGGTGCGCCGTCCTGGTGGCCCATCTCGCCTTCAGGTGTCTTCATGGGCCTCCAATTAGTCAATACAGGATAGGGTAATGTGGGTTACCCGAAGGGTAGTGCCCACGCGTAGCTCCCGAGTGTCTAGCCGAAGATAGTTCGGGTAGAGACTAAAGCATGTCTTCTCCTGATGTTCTTCTCCTTCATTGTCCTTGTTCATCTTGAATCGCTCTGTCTTCATTTTATCGGGTGCGCGTTAGCGCTCCCGATGGGAGTAGCCCCGAGTCTAGGTACGGATGCTCGCAGTCCGTGCGTAGACTCAAGTTGTACCACTCGAATATTCTCCTCTGCCGATGTTTTCCACAGGTCTTCATAGGTCATCCGATATATTTTTGTTTATGCAAAGGATAATGAGTAACGTGCCCAACTGTTGTTTGGTTAATTGCCGATGACAAAACAACGTTACCCTACACAGAATCAAGTCCCCGGGCATGATCCTGGAGTGCAAAAAACTTCTATCGGGTGCACGCCGCGCTCCCGATGGGAGTAGCCCCCGAGTCTGGGTGCAAGCGCTTGTAACTGAGTGCAGACTCAAACCTTCTTCCTTCGACTGTTCATCCTTTCGAGTCTTCATTTTATCGGGTGCGCGTCAGCGCTCCCGATGGGAGTAGCCCTCGAGTCTAGGTGCGGATGTCCGCAGCCGGGCGTAGACTCAAGTCCTTCATCCGACAACTTTTCATATTTCCTTCGAATGCTTCCAAATCATGACGTCATTGATGACGTATAACTGCTGCGGGCTGATTTGACGGGTCCATCATGTCAAGCTAGCCCTAGCCCTGTTCATTCAACGGTTTACGGTTTGACCGTGTAACGATCGAGGTGGCTCCTCGATTTTCGCACAATCGTGCGCGTAGTGGGCCGTCAGTTCTCTCCCTTCCTTAAGCGCCACGTGCTTGCTCTAACTTCTTCTTAAAATCTCCAAAGGGCAACAAATTCGCAATCTTCTCCACGGTTTCCGCAGCATCTCCTCATTCTTCCCCCTCTTCCTTCTTTCGCCATTGTTGCGCCGCCGCCACAATTTCAATCTTCCTTAGATCTCGCGATGGTGAAGAAGAAGAATACCGCCGCCGCTGCTAGCTCCACCAGCGGAGGTGCCGCTGCCAAGTCCTCTCCTCCTCCGAAGGGGAGCGCTCCGAGCGCCCTCCCCAGCCCCGGCGCCGCTAGCGCCGTCGGGCTCGATGGCCAAACCTGGGGACTGGGTAGCTTCAACCGTCACCAAGCGTGACGAAAAGAGGTCCCGAAGCTTAGGATTGATATCCTCCGACGCGGGAGATGTGATCCTTCCAGGTGCGATCTCTCGGCCTCGATCCTCCCGCTCGGATTTTCCGTGATGTTCTTATCTTTTCTTCATCGAGGCCTTTCGCTCCCCACTCATGGATTCCTCCTCCATCTCTTGCGGACGTACGGAATCCAATTATGGCAACTTACCCCCAACTCGATCCTCCATGTTGCTGTGTTCATCACCCTTTGCGAGGCGTTTTTGGGTATTGAACCTCTATGGAAGAAGATCTTCTATGTGAAAAGATACAGCAGTAGTAATGGGTACTTTGTCACCGGAGGAGTAGGTTTTGTTGCTCGCTCAGAAGTTAATTACTTTAATTTCCCAATGAGAGAGTCCGTGCAAATGGAGGTTGAAGTGGTTTTATGTTAAAGATTCCTCGTCACCCGAATGTCGACTTCCCTGCTATGCCGATGTTACTGAGGCCAAGCCCAAGGACTCTTGGAAGAACATCCTCTCTACCGACGAAAGAGCCTCAGCCGAAGAATTGTTTGCCAAATTCCTTCGAATCAAAGAGGCCGACGGCCAAACTATGATTGGTACGGAGGTGGCAGCAGTCTTCCCGAAGCGCCGAATCCAGCCAGGTCATGGCCGAGTTCACCCGATGTGGTTATACTCAGGTCCAAAGGATGAGGCCAGGATTAATGCTGCCGATCTATCGAAAAAGAGTTGCTTGATGAAGTTCGTCGTCTTACTTCCTTCAACCGGAAGATTCGATTCCGCTCGATCTCTTCTTATGCTCCCCTTGACGTTGATCATCCACCATCAGGGGTATTTTCCTTTCTTCACATCTCTATTATAGCTCCTTGCTTTAGCCAACATGATTACCTTTGTTCTTACTTATCATTTTTATTTGCCAGATCCCTATGGCTTCCGAAAATACACGTGTTTCACCGGATGATACTTCTGAGGGGAGAGGCTCCTCAATCCCCGTAGATTTTCACACCACAGATCAAACAGGTTTAGAGGATGGACATAATGGTCCGATGAATCTTGAAGTTGCCGATGCTGATCTTCCCTCCTCATCCGATAACGCTTGTATCGCAGACGGATCAGTGCGTTACGTCGACACTGATCGTGATACTTTTGTTGATGCAGCTGCGGATGGGGCCGAGCTTCTCTGCGAAGAGATCAACCGGTGGCTTTGCCGACGAAGATGATCTCTTCGACATGTAAGTAGTTCCCTTTTGAAAGTTATACCGTGCCTCCCTTTTTTTTTACTCCTATCACAATCGATCGTTTACTTTTGCAGTGATGAGGGCTTTATCGAGCCTCCCCCTAAAAAGGCCAAGTCTGATGCCGTTTCGCCGGCCGTGGCGGCTTCCGAAGCTTCAGCTCCTAAGGCTGCCCCCATGCCTCAAGCTTCGACTGCGTCTTCCCTTTCTAAAGGGAAGGATATTTCTCCAACTGCTGCTACTGCGGCTCCTTTTTCTTTAAGTCCTCTTCTGATCTTAATATAGATTTCTTGGAGCGTGCCTTGTTTAATTGCTTTTCTTTCTTTCTTAAGGACATGCGTGGCGTTATCTCTTCTCTGGAGGTTTTCGCCTCCCGATTCACTTCTCTAGAGGTCGACAAAGTTCGGCCGCAAGAGGAAGTCGAATCTTCCTCCTCAAAACTGGATGGCGCAGTCAAGATAGCTGCCGCAGCTCGCCAAGAGATTGATTCTCCGAAGGAGGAGCCGGCCAAGCCGAAAAGGAAGCCGAAGGAGGAGGAAGCATCCGAAGCTGGTAGCCGAGGCCCGAGCAGCCGAAAAGGATGAAGTCCTTCGTCAATCTTCTCCGGCCTTGCTTGGTAATCTCTAACATACTTTCGTCGAGTGACGCTTTTATGGATTTACTTTTTGTCAATGACTGAACTTTTCCCTTTCTTTCTATTGCGAGAGGCAAGCAAACATTCCCTGTCGATGCCCCGGAAAGAGTTCCAAATAACTCCCCGGCGAACGCCGTGTCAACGATTCTCGCTTCTCACCAGCTCACACAAGAGCTTCTTGTGAAGGGGAAGGGTGCTCGGCGCGGATGCACTCGATGATCTTCCCCAAGATTAAGCAGGAGAAGACCCCGGGACAGCTAATCGATACCTTCGCGGTTGACACCAAAGAGGTCATCGAGGTATTCAAGCGTACATCGCGTACTTTTGGTGCTCTCCTTGCCTTCCAGCTTATGATGGGTTACGGCTTTAAGGGTGACATCGAGGAAATGACTAAGGGGCTTCCAAAAGGGCAAGACGGGCAGCCTGTTGATTTGAGCACCTTCAAGGCGTCTGCTCTTACTTGTGCCCGTCGGCTCCTTGAACTCGGTTGCATCAAGGAGATCGTCGACCGGTCCTAGTTCATCGACTCGGACTCAGCCTTCCTTGATTCTTGTAACAAACTTGTGCCTTGAGCTGATGCAAAACATTGCTCGCCGCTGAAACTCATGCTTTGTAATAAACTCCGTGCTAGCATTGTTGTTAGCACACTTTTGCTATGATATCGCTTTCTTGCGCTTCTCCCGATGGGAGTTATTTTGGACGTCCGTACCATATCCATCACTTCTTTATAACCGAGCACTTCTCGCAGGTCTTCCCAGTACCCTCGTTTGTAGACGATTCATCGGGTGCGCTTCCTGAAAGCGATCGGATCCAGCGCATGAGAGACCGGATGACACAGATGGAGAAGGATTTACGCAGCACTTATGCCTTGGCTGCCATCATTAATAAAAAGAGCGAGTTGCAGCCGTCGTAGAGCGGTACATTCTTGGCGAGCTGCACAAGGCTACCGAAAGTTTAAACTGTAAGTTTCTTGATCCCTTTGGCTGCTTGCTAGCAACTTCTTGTCTGAGTCTTCTATTAATTCTTTTGGCGATCATAGCGTTGAACCCCGCGGAAGAGAACAGAGCGGATACACGAGCGGGTGCATGCTTTGACTCAGCTTTCCTCGTCCGAAGAAACTTTCACGGCGGGAGCACTCGAAGGCCTCGACTGTCGTCAAATTTCAGGATCGGGTGCAATAGGTCCACCAGTTCTTCGACAAGTGCTACAAGGCCATGAGGGTAGTTTGGAAAACAATGTTTCCTCTGAATGCAGTTCCCCCACCCTTTTGACTTTGATGTCTGAATTTGGAAGTGCCAAGAAGGTTCGGGAGCTGGTAAGATCTCAAGTCTTTGCAGGGGCCAAGTGCACGCTTGCCCTTGTGCTTGCTTGTTATCCTTCAGCTTGCTTGCTCGTCTATTGCCAACGCAATCTGGTGACTTCGAGGAGCCGTACCCGAAGGTTTTAGCTCCTGCTCATGTAATTGTCGATAGGCTTGAGGAGATGTCAAATGTACCTGAGGAAAAGGAAACTCCGCAAGGGTGATATAACGGTGTAAAGTTACCTTTTTAAATTGTATTGGCTAGTTTATCCGAGTGCTCGGATTTTTGGGCCAAAAACTTTCTTATTTGGTTGGTACATGAATGTGTACTTTTA
Organism: Lolium rigidum; assembly: GCF_022539505.1. Classification (NCBI taxonomy): domain Eukaryota; kingdom Viridiplantae; phylum Streptophyta; class Magnoliopsida; order Poales; family Poaceae; genus Lolium; species Lolium rigidum. Next base: position 133,610,841 of record NC_061509.1, on the reverse strand, counting down.
CCATGCCGTTGGCAAATATTTAAAGGGGCGAAGCTTAGTTGCCCGTTGGATGTATGAGTACTAGTTGGTTAGCAAATCATTATGAGTGATCAGCTCGTGTTGCAGGTTTTGCTAAACCTGTTGTATGCGCAACTTTGCTTTCAACCGTTTGTGAATTTCGACAATCATTCCCGAATTTTTCGGGTGTAATGATTCTATCGATGAGCCCGTTGTTCCTTTGATATTTCCATAAGTAAAATATCGAACGTGGGTTGTTGTTTATAAAGTTTTGCTATTTGCGGCACTCTTTAGAGGCATCTATAGCGGAGGAAAAGGTGGACGTCCTTTAGCACTCGTAGAGGCTTTCTTTTGGAGCGCGATCTTCTGCCTTGTACTATGTTTACATAGTGATGGGGCTTAGAAGTTTGTCGTTACTGCAATGCTTAACAAGGGAATAAAGCTTAAGTTCTTATTAATAAGGTAAGCACGATGCTAGAGGGCGGAAAAGGGGAAGCCCTGTTTTAAAGTAAAGGGGAAAAAACAGTAAAGACTAGTAGATTGCTTAGGTACGGAAGGGGTTCTTCTCCTCTTCTGGCTTCTTCACTGTGTCAGTGATTGCTGCAGCGTTGCTGGTTTCGTCAGGGGTTTGGGCGGTAATTGCCATTGTCTTGACATCTCCAGAGCCTTCGGTGCCATAAGCTGCCGATCCCTTTGCTGCCGAGGCTCCTGCTGTCGAAGCTTCTACTGCCGAAGCTTCTGCTGCCGAAGCTTCTGCTATCGAAGCTTTAAGGGTGAGAGCGGCTGAATTCTTCTTGGCGTCCCCGCCATCTTTTTCTTCCTTAATTTCTCGTATAGACAGCTTGGGCGGAGGGTCGATGATTTCTCGCCGTGACCCGAACTTTGCAGCAATCCTCCGAAAGTCGCGATCACAATTTTCCGAGCGTGAGAAACTTCCATAGACCGTGATGTTTGTCCCGTTATTCCCGTGCATTTTCAGCCCGAGGTATGCATAATGCGGCACAGCCATGAACTTGGCATACGCTGGTCTTCCGAGTATAGCGTGATATCGTGACTCCCGGCTCACCACCTCAAACTCGATCTTCTCCTTCCTGAAGTTGTCGGCCCCGCCGAAGATGACATTCGGGTAGACTTTGCCAAGAGAGTAGCCCGGTGCGGTTGGAAGGATCCCATGGAAGCAGTGTGTCTCGTTTCTTCCAACATGTTCATGGTGATCCCCATACTTCTAATTGTGTCGACAAAAATCAGGTTTAGACCGCTTCCACCATCCATGAAAACTTTGCTCATCTTGAACCCCCCAATTTGTGCTTCGACGACCAGGGCGGTGTGCCCTGGCTTTGGTATGGTCATCGGGTGATCTCGCTCGACCGAACGTAATGTTCCGAGAGGACCATTCGACGTACTCGTGGATGTTTGCCATGATGCTTTCTCGCCAAGTTGATCTCTCGGGTGAGTTTCTTCATCTCTCTTTTCGAGACACCTGTCCTATGGATCATGCTCATCTCGCCCACGTGGTGGTGGAAATGCCTCGTTGGGTTGATGAGGTTGAGCTTGCTGAACCTCGATGTTGCGGTGGAGGTGGTGGTGGTGGTAGTTGCTGCTGGCCTGCTCGCCGGATGAGTTTATGCATATCGATGAACCGCCGACGGTCCCCGAGCAGGTGGCTAGACTTTATTTTACCGTCCTTGGAGTCGGTATATGAATGCGAGTAGCATGGGGCGTTGATCTGCTCGGCGTAGGGTAGTTCGGGTGTTCTCTCGTCGTCGTGGTTTATAGTTGCCACGGTTACCAAAGTTGCTCCGATTACCATCCCGTCGATCGTCTCGCCTCGTCATCATACCGGTCGCCCTGCCGATCAGAGTAGCCTGCGGCCACCAAGTTATTGTCATCGTACCCGCGGTTCTTCCTTCTCTTGTTGCGATCCCTTCGACCACCCGAATCATGTTTCGGCTGGTCATCCTCTTTGTCATCGCTGCGCTGTCGTGGCTTTCGAACGTTGTCTTCGCCATCGGCCCAACTGTTGGCGATTTCCATTAACTTGGTTATGGTTTTAGGCTTTTTGCGCCCAAGTTCCTCTATGTAGCTTTCCCACTGAACGCCGTCGCTGAAAGCGTCAATTGCTCCGTCGACGCATACATCTTCGGCGGCGTTTAGGAGTTTTGTGAATCTCCCGATGTACGAACGCATCGATTCCCTCTGCTTCTGGCGGCAATTCCGCAGCTCTTCGATCCCGACGGGCCTCTTGTATGTTGCTTGGAAGTTGTCGACGAAGGCATCTACTAGGTCGTCCCATGATTTAATGGAGCCTTTCGGCAGCCCCCTTAGCCAGTGCCCGTGCTGAATCTTTCAAGTAAAGCTCGCAAGCATTGCATTGCTGCTATCTCGGTTTCCTTTGTGCAGGATCACAGCTCGCAGGTAGTCGTCTATCCAAGATCTTGGTTCTTGCTGCCCATCGTACTTGGCGGCGCTCGGTAGGGGTAGGCTTGAACTTTTTGGGTGGCATCGTTTCGCGGATCTTGTAACTTAGACAAGTCGGCTCCCCCGAGCTCGCCGTCGTACTCCCGGTCCTCATCCGAAGAATCGCCGTCGTCGTCCTTCCCGGTGGCGCGTCGCCGCCTTGCTTTGTCGATCCTGCTCCGGGTGATTTTGTCTCGAGCATCTCCCGCATGATGTTTCGACCCACTGCCTTGGATGGTGGTCCTTTCTTTTGGCGGGGCTAGGTTGTTCCCAGTATTGCGAGACTCTCCAGGGCACCTCGATGAGCTTGAGCCATGGATCCTTCGGGGCGCTGGTTGATGAGGTAAGCGGCGAGGTTAGCCGTTGCTCCTGCGACGGTCTTCGGCCGTGGCATGCCGGCGGTATCCATAGTCATAAAGGATTTGGTCAGATTCGACGTTATTTCTCTGGCGTCATCTTCCGAAAGCCTCGGATAGTCTTGACCGGTTCTTGCCTCGTTCCGTGAGTGTTTCGGGAGGCACTCCCTTGCGAGCCCCTTCGCCGTTCGCCGGATCGATCCGCCGCGGATAGGCGTCTCTCGAGGGTAGCCTCGCTCTTTCGACGAGTGCTCTCGGTTTTTCTCTAGTATGGAGCGATAAGCATTGAGGGTCCCAACCGAAGTTCCTGCGGGGAGCGGCGTGTTGTTGAGTACTCGCTTCCCTTGCCGCCGCCCACTCCTCATCCGCGATAGTGTAATCGCTCGTCGCGGTTGCCGGCGCTGTTTTCAAAACTTGCCCTTCTACTGGAACGGGGGGTATGGTCCTCGTTTCCTCCGCGCCTTGCGTTTCCCGTGTTATTGGCGACATAAACCTGATGGTGTGCCGCCCTTCGGGTGGTTCCCTGGATGATGCTGTCGATACATTCCTCTCCCGATGAATACTGGGCGTTGCAGATGAACGGTGTGTCGCTTGATCCCAGCCCGTGCCTGGTGTCACAGTTCAGGCAGTAGTATGAAGTTAGTTTCGAGGATGAGGAATCATCCGATCCTACCTACATGGAGGACGCCGAGCGGGGAGTTGAAGGCACAGGGGAGCACGTCGATCCCGTCAGTCCAGCCGACAGGTCGAGTGATGAGGACGCGCTTGATCCCGCCGACCCGGAAGTGGGGGATTCCAGCAGTCGAAGGATTCCCTCTCGCGTTGACGTTGTAGTGAACGCTGCCGAAGGTCATCTCCATGTTTCCTTGTAGATCTGAAAAGTTCGAGCGGGAGGAATCGATGTGTGGAGTAAACTCGTAGGAGCCGAATCGGATCGGGCTTCCCGTGGTCGGTGACGATGGTGTCGATGAAGCTGCGGATGAAGCTGCCGGCGAAACCGCCGGTGTCATGATCGGATCCGCCGATGCTCGCCTTGTGCCGACAGGGTTCCCACAGACGGCGCCAATTGTCGAGGGTACTCTCGCCAATGCCCTCCGATAGGGGCTTAGGGTTGACGGAATCCCGTAAGCCGACGCGAGACATCGGTTCGCGTGACAAGCGGGGAGAGCGATTTACCCAGGTTCGGGGCCCTCGATGAGGTAAAACCCTTACGTCCCGCCTCGTCTCGTTCTTGATTATGATGATAATGGGTTACAATGGGGTGCCGAATAGTTCGGCTGAGATCTCGTCGAGATGGCTGTTGCTAAGATGCCCTAGCTCTAAGCTTTCTCTGGCTAAGATGGCTTTGATTGTGTCCCTCGGCAGCCCCTCTCCTGGCCTTTATATAGGAGGCTAGGTCTCAAGAGGTCTCACCGAGTACGACTAGGTTTACAGTAGTTTTAGATCCGATCTTTCCTTGTTCGATCGGTTCCTTGTCTTGCCCGTCAAGGAACCTTCTCGGTGCGCCGCCCCGGTGGCCCATCTCGCCTTCAGGTGTCTTCATGGGCCTCCAATTAGTCAATACAGGATAGGGTAATGTGGGTTACCCGAAGGGTAGTGCCCACGTCAGTGGGCCCGTTCAGAACTGCCCGAGGCGGCATGACGCACCTCTTGGTAATGATTGACAAATTCACCAAGTGGATTGAGGCCAAGCCGATCAAGAAGCTGGACGGCTCCACAGCCGTCACATTCCTCAAGGAAATCATCGTGAGATATGGCTACCCCCATAGCATCATCACCGACAACGGCAGCAACTTCGCCCAGGGCATCTTCTCTTGCTATTGCGAGGAAATGGGGATCCGAATGGACCTAGCGTCCGTGGCGCATCCGGAGTCGAACGGACAAGTGGAGAAAGCAAACGGCTTGATCCTAGCCGGCATCCAGCCCCGACTGGTGGACCCGCTCGAGCGAGCAGCCGGCTGCTGGATTGAAGAGCTGCCCAATGTACTCTGGAGCCTGCGCACCACGCCAAACCGCTCTGTCGGCTACACACCATTCTTCCTCGTATATGGGGCCGAAGCCGTCCTGCCGACTGACATCGAGCACGACACGCCAAGATCAAGCTATACACAGAAGCCGAAGCTAAAGAAGCTCGTGAAGATGGAGTCGACCTGGTCAAAGAGGCCTGACTGCTGGCCGTGTCCAGATCTACCATATACCAGCAAAGCCTCCGATGCTATCACAGCCGGAAGGTCCAACCCTTGGCATTCCGAGAAGGAGACCTAGTGCTCCGGCTGATCTAACGGACAACCGGACAGCATAAACTGTCGTCCCCATGGGAGGGTCCCTTCATCGTGAGCAAGGCGGTAGGCAACAATTCCTACTATCTCATAGATGCCCAAGAGGCTAAGAAAAACAAGTCGAACAAGACTGACGAGGAGACTAAACGTCCCTGGAATGTCAACTTGCTTCGCCCATTTTATACTTGAGATAAGGAATGTATGTATCCCTTGTACTCCTTTTGTAATCTATGAAAAAGCAAACTCCAAGAGCGTCGATTTCAACAAGTTTTTCGCGTACTCTATTGCTTTCGCCGATTGGCTTGCACCCTCTCACGCGGCCGGCTTAGTACCGTGATCCGGTTTCCCGACAGCCGGCTCTCGATCCAGCTACAGACCGCAACCCGGCTGTCCGGCTGGTGGGGGCAGATGTTTAAGGAACCGGCACGCGAAAAACGACTAAGGGAAAGATTGAAGGCGAATTGACCCTTGTACAACTTTTCATAAAAGTTCCGGATTGCTGAACTCCGCTCGTTCGACTGAAATACTATCGGCCTCACCCAGCGGCACGCTCTCGATCCGGCGACGGATCGCAAGTCGGACGTACGATTGGCAAGAGCAAAGCCAAAGAGTGGGGCGGATGGGAAAAAGCGAACGAAGAAAGCAAGCCGGCACACAAATGATTAACAAAACACATTAAAGTGTGACTTTATAAAACAAATAATAATATTGTCTTACATATGCACCCGGCATTCCGGGGTTTAACAAATTGTCTTGGCAAAAGCAAAAACATAAACAGGTAAATCTAAGCGCCGGCTGGCGGAGGACCAGCCGGAGGAGCATCTGCCGAGCCGGCCGCCAGGTCCGCTTCGGGCGCATCCGGCGCGTCCTCCATGTCTTCGTCTTCGGGCTCCTCCTCCTCGTCCTCTGAAGGCGGATTCGGGTCCTTGATGAAGGTGCCCTTGTTGACGAAGTCGGCGATGGCACAGGCACGGGCAAGCCGGGCGGTCTTAGTCTCCGCGCTGAGCTTGTCCTCCACCTCGGCCCGCCGGTTCTCCAGCTGATCGAGGCTTACATCATCATACCAATACAACACGAAGGACAACGCCATGTCGGCCCCAGCACGCGCAGCCGAGTCCTTCCAGTCGAGGAAGCGATCGGGCGCGGTCTCGAGCCACTTGATAAGCTTGGACAGCTCGCCGGGCAGCGTCTCCGTCGGCCAGAGCAGCCGGAACAACTCCTCCGCCGCCTTCCTGAGCTCGTAGCCCAGCATGGTTATCGGCTCGACGCGGGCGGCCATGGATGCCAGGTAGTCATCCATGGAGAAGTGCTCAGAGCTCTCCTCGCCGGTGGCCAGCCGGCGGGCCTCCCGCGCCTTGCCGGCTGCTTCTAGCGCTGCCGCCTACGCCTCAGGGAAGGCCGCTGCAAAGATGAAACATGTTAAAAATCTGAAGATCCGGCTGATCACAGCCGACAGATCCTTGCCGACTGCAATCAGCCGCAAGCCCGGGAAAGGACGGAAAAATACAAAATTTCGAAGTTAAAAAGTAGACTGGCGACAGCCGGCGAGAAATGCCGCCTGCCCCCAGCCTGAAGATGGAGATATCGAACGTTGTAGTGGTTTCAGCTGCCGGTTGCCAACCTAAGCCGGCAGCAGACAGCCGAAAGCCGGCAAAGGGGAAGGAAGAGAAAAAAGGACTCACCCGCCAAGCCGCGGTCGAGCGCGCTAATCTCTGACACCCACCGCTTGGCGGTGGCCGACAGCTCGTTGGACTTGGAGTTCACCTCGTCCCGAAGCTTCAGGCGCTGCTGGTCCACCGCCTCCAGCCGCTTGCTGAGGTCGTCCACCTTCTCCTGCTCAACCCGCCTGACGGAAGCAAGCTCAGTAAGATGGTTGGCCTCAAGCCGGCGCAGCCGCGCTAGCTCCCCATCGATCTCCTTCGCCTTGGCAGCCGCAGCCCGGACCTCCTGCTCGCTTTCAGCACATTGGGCGCGGGCGGCCCGAAGATCCTCCTCCAGCTGCAGGACCCGGGCGGAAACAGCTGCAAGCCGGCAGAAGAAGCCGTCAGCCGGATGAAACCAAAGAAGAAGAAACAAAGTCAAAAAGAAAAAAAGCCTTACCCTTGGCAGCCTCCAGCTCGCGGGCCATGTCGGCTCGCTCGATCTTGGCCTTGTGGTAGCTGGCCACGAGCCGGTTGTACAGAGCGGTCCGCCTGTCCGCAACCGTGTGAAGAAGAAAAGACAAAAGTGAGTTTGGGCGAAGCCCGGACCGGCTCCAAGCAGCCGGCCCACGCCTCGGAGGGCTACCAGGACAATACCAATACTGCAAAAAATAGCACAGATATGAACTAACCTTGGCGGCCTCCTCTAGCCGCGCCAGGCGGACTTCGGTCTCGGCGGCTTGGGCTTTGGTGAAGGCACGAAAGCCGGAGAAAAACATCTCCACGGGCGCCACGCCCTTGCGCCCCTCCCGGCTGGTCACCTCGCAGGCGTCCGCCTGGTGCCAGTCCTTCTCCATAGTGCCGGCTGAGCCAAGGCTGGAGTCGGAGGCGGACACCACGTTCAACATTGAGGCAGCCGGAGAAACGTGAAGCCCCGAAGACGGCTGCGCTGGGCCTTTCTCCATCACCAGCGCCCTAGCATCGGCATCAGCCGAACGCGCCGGCTCCTGCCCCGCAGGCTCCTCCCTCGCCGGCTCCGAAGATGGGGGCGACACGGTCGAAGCCGTTGGCCCGGTGGGGATAGCAGACTCCAGCGCAGGCGGCACCTCATCTGAACTTGCGTCCAAGGCAACAACGTCAGGCGTAGGCCCGCCGGCTCCGGCCGCGGCAGACGCGGCCCCATCGGCTCCGGCCGCGCCGGGCATGCCCCTGCCAGCTCCGGCCGCAGGCCCTATAAGCCGGGTGCGGCGCGGGAAGAGATCGTCGATTGACGGCTGGCTGACTCGGCGAGCCGGCTCACTCCGAGAGCCGGAGCCAGGCGCATCCGGAGAAGGTGCAGCTGAAGAACCCGCCCCCGCAGCAGGTGGCATAATGACAGGCGGCACGACGACGTGCGGCGTGCGCGCACGCGGCATAGGCTGCAGAGTCGGCTCCCTCCTCTGCCGCTGGAGTGGCGATACGACGCTCGGAGTCGGGCGAGAGCCGCCGCCCTTGGAGAACTTGATTGGGGCCCTAGACGGTCGAAAAAGAAAGAGATAAGCAAAAGAGGAAAGAAAAGGAATCAAACAACAAAAACAAGAAACTCACCCGGCCACCTCCGGAACCTTCTTGGGCCCAGCCCGACGCTGCTTCTTCAGCTTCACCTCCAGCTGGGCGATGGTCCGCTCGCTGGGCCGCTTCCGCCCCTTGGGCACAGATGAGGAAGTCGCCAAGGTCGTCGGCGGCCTCATTGACACAGGCACCGCGCGGATCGGCATTGAGGCGGAGGGTGCCTGCTCCTCCTCCTGCTCCTCCTGCTGTTGCGGAGAAGGCGGCGGGTTGTGTTCCCTCTGGGCGGCTTACTCAGCCGCCTCCGGGCTCTCGTTGTCGCCGGCTTGGTCAGCCGGATCGACATGATCCGGCGTCCACTGCTTGTGCTCTAGGTCGCCGTCCTCAACCGACTGACGGGCGAAGAGCTGCAAACAAGCAAGAACAATAAGATAAAAGCTGGCCACGCAGCCGCAAGCCGGTATCTGGCTAGAAAACGAACAAGAACTCACCACAGGCGGCAGCTCCTTCCAGATGTAGGGTTCCATCCCCCAATCCCAGTTGTCAGGCAGCTTCGCCTGAGAGATGAAGTTCACCCGCTTGGCGACTTGGGCCTTGGTGAGCTCCACCTTGGACGTCCGAGTCGGATCGAACTTGCCGGACATATGGCAGATCTTGTGGATGCGTGCCTGTAGAGGCAGCACCCGGCGAGAAGCATAGCTGCAGAGGAGGTCGGCTGCGCACAGCCGGCATTTGGTAACACACTCCTGGAGGAAGTCCCAGAGCATGTTCACCTCCGCATCCGGGTCCGCCGACTTGTGGTTGGCGCCCTAGTTGAGCCGGGCAGCCGGCGGGTCTGGGTTGTATTCCGGCAGGTTGATCCGGTCGAACACCGGGTTGTCGCTCCTCACGTAGAAGAACGACATCTGCCATTTCTTCACCGAGTCCACAGTCGAGATCGCCGGGAAGGGCGTGGCCGTGCGGGAGTAGATCGAGGCGGCACCGCAGGCTCGCATCTGTCCGTCGGTGGTCTGCGTCTTCAAGTAGAAGAGCCGGCTCCAGAAATCCACATCGGGCCACAAGCCGGCGTAGCCCTCCATGAAGGCCACGTAGCAGCTTAGCGTTACGAAGGCGTTGGCCGGCAGGTGGTCGGCTGCAGGCCGAAGAAGTCGAGGAATTGGCAAAGAAAGGGCGAAGCCGGCAGACCCAGCCCCCGGTCGAAGTGCGCCCCGAAGAGGGCGAGCTCGCCGGGTTGCGGATCCGGAGCCACCTCAGCCCCTGAGCTCGCGTGAGCACCTCCGGCGGGATCCGGTGGAGGCGCAGGAGGCGAGAAATATCATCATCCGTCATATACGAGCCCTCCCACGAACCAGCCGGGAGAGCCATGGCCGTGGAGGAAGAAGAAGAGGAAGACCAAGAGAGCGCAAAGGGCGACGAAGAGCCACCGGATGGCGGCGAGCGCGGCGGCGGAAGGCGTACCGTGGACACGCGGGGACCCGTGGTGCCGAATCGATGAAGAGAAGGCTGCGGACCGGCGGAGGAGCTTGGCCGCAGCGGATCGCCGGAGTTAGCCAGGGGACCGCCGGTGAGATCGCCTGAGCGCGAGAGAGTTGCTCGAGCAAGAGGAGAGAAGCGGAGCGTGGGCGCGAGGAAGAAGAGTGCGGTGTAGCCGCCTCGGTACCGCCCCGCCGGCATTTATAGGCGCCTGCCACGCGTGGGGTGCGGCCAAGTGGGGAGCGTGGCCCATGACGCGGGATTTACTGCGCCATAACTTCCCCCACGACCGCTGCGGTTACCAGAAACGGCCACACCACGTCGCCCACAACCGCATAAGATTCGGACAAGACAGCGATTTGACCAAACGAAGCGGCAACAGCAGTTACCGTCAGAGCCATCAAGTCGGGCGCAGGGCCCGAGGCGGCGGTGACTCCGGCGCGCCCAAGCCGCAGCCGGACGTCCCTCTCCAATTCGGCCAAAACTCTCCGAAGCAAGGCGGAAGAGCCTCCAACACTTGAGAAATATAAAAACCCGCATAACAAAGCGGCGTCCGGCTCGAGAGCAGCCGGATGAAGCAAGCCGAATGAGGGCGCAGCCGGCTGAACGGAAATTCTCAGCCGGCCCCTCAAGTGCTTTTCAAATACAATCTACGGGATCAAAGACTAACGGTCAGGAAAACCTGCCCAGGTCCTTCTTTACGCAGGACTGATGTCTACGCACGCTTCTATTCCTGTAGACAGTGTTGGGCCTCCAAGAGCAGAGGTTTGTAGAACAGCAGCAAGTTTCCCTTAAGTGAATCACCCAAGGTTTATCGAACTCAGGGAGGTAGAGGTCAAAGATATCCCTCTCAAGCAACCCTGCAATCACGATACAAGAAGTCTCTTATGTCCCCAACACACCTAATACACCTGTCAGATATATAGGTGCACTAGTTCGGCAAAGAGATAGTGAAATACAAGTAATATGGATGAATATGAGTGGTAATAACAATCTGAATAAAATATGGCAGCGAGTAAACATGCAGTAGAACAGTAAATAAACGGTGATTCGATGCTTGGAAACAAGGCCTAGGGATCATACTTTCACTAGTGGACACTCTCAACATTGATCACATAACTGAATAAACAAATACTACTTTCTCTACACTCTCTTGTTGGATCACAAACACCGTTCATTGTGTAGGGCTACAAGAGCTCCCTCAAGCCGGAGTTAACAAGCTCCACAACATTCGGAATTCATATTTAAGTAACCTTAGAGTGCATAATAGACCATTGCAATTATACCGAGTACTAACATAGCATGCACACTATCACCGTCAGGCTATGAAAGGGGGAATAGATCGCATCAATACTATCATAGTAATAATTAACTTCATAATCTACAAGAGATCACAATCATAGCTTATACCAAGTACTACATGATGCACACACTGTCAACATTACATCATGAAGGATGAATAGACTACTTAAATAACATCACTAGAGTAGCACATAGATGATATTCAACTAGATCACAAAGAGAGAGATGAACCACATAGCTACGGTAGAGCCCTCAGCCCCGGGGGAGAACTACTCCCTCCTCATCATGGGAGACAGCGATGGCGATGAAGATGGCGGTGGTGTCGATGGAGATGCCTTCCGGGGGCACTTCCCCGTCCCGGCGGCGTGCCGGAACAGCGACTTATGTCCCCCGAATCTTGGCTTCGCGATGGCGGTAGCTCTGGAACTTTTCTCGTATTGTGGCTTATCGGTGTCGAGGTTTTAGGTCACGACGACTTATATAGGCGAAGAAACGGAGTCGGAAGGGGTCTGGGGGTCCCACACACCAGGGGGCGCCCCCCCCTCTGGCCGCGCCGCCACCATGTGTGGGGGCCCTGGGCCTCCCCTCTGGTCCATCTTCGGTGTTCTGAAGCTTCGTGGAAATATAAGATCGTGGGCCTTGATTTCATCCAATTCCGAGAATATTTCCTGTGTAAGATTTCTGAAACCAAAAACAGCAGAAAACAGGAACTGGCACTTCGGCATCTCGTTAATAGGTTAGTTCCGGAAAATGCATATAAATGATGTAAAGTGTGTATAAAACATATGTGTATCATCATAAAAGTAGCATGGAACATAAGAAATTATAGATACGTTGGAGACGTAGCAGCACCCCCAAGCTTAGTTCCTACTCGCCCTCGAGCAGGTAAACGATAACAAAGATAATTTCTTAAGTGACATGCTATCATAATCTTGATCATACTATTGCAAAGCATATGAGATGAATGCAGTGATTCAAAGCAATGGTAAAGACAATGAGTAAACAACTGAACCATATAACAAAGACTTTTCATGAATAATACTTTCAAGACAAGCATCAATAAGTCTTGCATAAGAGTTAACTCATAAAGCAATAAATTCAAAGTAAAGGCATTGAAGCAACACAAAGGAAGATATAAGTTTCAGCAGTTGCTTTCAACTTTCAACATGCATATCTCATGGATAATTGTCAACGTGAAAGTAATATAACCTAAGTGCAATAGGTAAACATGTAAGAATCAATGCACACAGTTGATACAAGTGTTTGCTTCTAAGATAGAAAGAATAGGTAAACTGACTCAACAATAAAGTAGAAGAATGGCCCTTCGCAGAGGGAAGCATGGATTACTATATTTGTGCTAGAGCTTTTATTTTGAAAACATAGAAACAATTTTGTCAACGGTAGTAATAAATCATATGTGTTATGTATAAGACATCCTATAAGTTGCAAGTCTCATGCATAGATTACCAATAGTGCTCGCACCTTGTCCTAATTATCTTGGATTAACACGGATTATCATTGCATAGCATATGTTTCAACCAAGTGTCACAAAGGGGTACCTCTATGCCGCCTGTACAAAGGTCTAAGGAGAAAGTTCGCATTGGATTTCTCGCTTTTGATTATTCTCAACTTAGACATCCATACCGGGACAACATAGACAACAGATAATGGACTCCTCTTTAATGCATAAGAATTCAACAACAGATAATATTATCATAAGAGATTGAGGATTAATTGTCCAAACTGAAACTTCCACCATGATTCATGGCTTTAGTTAGCGGCCCAATGTTCTTCTCTAACAATATGCATACTCAAACCCTTTGATCATGAAAATCGCCCTTACTTCAGACAAGACGAACATGCATAGCAACTCACATGATATTCAACAAAGGTGTAATAGTTGGTGGCGTCCCTGAAGCATGGTTACCGCTCAACGAGCAACTTATAAGAAATAAGATACATAGCTACATATTCTTCACCACAATAGTTTTTAAGGCTATTTTCCCATGAGCTATATATTGTAAAGACAAAGAATAGAATTTTAAAGGTAGCACTCAAGTAATTTACTTTGGAATGGCAGAGAACCATGTAGTAGGTAGGTATGGTGGACACAAATGGCATAGTTTTTGGCTCAAGGTTTTGGATGCACGAGAAGAATTCCTCTCAATACAAGGCTAGGCTAGCAAGGTTGTTTGAAGCAAACTCAAGTATAAAACGGTGCATCAAAGCTTACATAAGAACATACTGCAAGCATTATAAGATTCTACACTGTCTTCCTTGTTGTTCAAACCCTCACCAGAAAATATCTAGACTTTAGAGAGACCAATCATGCAAACCAAATTTTAACAAGCTCTATGTAGTTCTTCATTAATGGGTGCAAAGTACATGATGCAAGAGCTTAAACATGATCTATATGAGCACAACAATTGCCAAGTATCAAATTATTCAAGACATTATACCATTTACCACATGCAGCATTTTCTGTTTCCAACCATATAACAATGAACGAAGCAGTTTCAACCTTCGCCATGAACATTAAAAGTAAAACTAAGAACACAAGTGTTCAAATGAAAAAGCGGAGCGTGTCTCTCTCCCACACAAGCATGCATTTATTCAGAGAATGAAAATAACAAAACGAAAATAAAACACACAGACGCTCCAAGTAAAGCACATAAGTTGTGACGGAATAAAAATATAGTTTCACTAGAGGTGACCTGATAAGTTGTCGATGAAGAAGGGGATGCCTTGGGCATCCCCAAGCTTAGATGCTTGAGTCTTCTTGAAATATGCAGGGATGAACCACGGGGCATCCCGAAGCTTAGACTCTTCACTCTTCTTGATCATATTGTATCATCCTCCTCTCTTGACCCTTGAAAACTTCCTCCACACCAAACTCAAAACAAACTCATTAGAGGGTTAGTGCATAATCAAAAATTCACATATTCAGAGGTGACATAATCATTATTAACACTTCTGGACATTGCACAAAGCTACTGAAAGTTAATGGAACAAAGAAATCCATCAAACATAGCAAAACAGGCAATGCGAAATAAAAGGCAGAATCTGTCAAAACAGAACAGTCCGTAAAGACGAATTTTTTAGAGGCACTTAACTTGCTCAGATGAAAATACTCAAATTGAATGAAAGTTGCGTACATATCTGAGGATCACGCACGTAAATTGGCAGATTTTTCTGAGTTCCCTACAGAGAATACTACTCAAATTCGTGACAGCAAGAAATCTGTTTCTGCGCAGTAATCTAAATCTAGTATCAACCTTACTATCAAAGACTTTACTTGGCACAACAATGCAATAAAATAAAGATAAGGATAGGTTGCTACAGTAGTAACAACTTCCAAGACTCAAATATAAAACAAAATTGCTGTAGTAAAATAAAAAACATGGGTTATCTCCCAAGAAGTGCTTTCTTTATAGCCATTAAGATGGGCTCAGCAGTTTTAATGATGCACTCCCAAGAAATAAGAGTTGAAGCAAAAGAGAGCATCAAGAAGCAAATTCAAAACAAATTTAAGCCTAACCCACTTCCTATGAAAAGGAATCTTGTAAATAAACAAGTCATGTAGGCATAATGCAACAAACATAGGAAAACTAGACAAGCGCAACTTCAAGATTTTCAGCATATAGAGAGGTGTTTTAGTAACATGAAAACTTCAACAACCATATTTTCCTCTCTCATAATGATTTTCAGTAGCATCATGAACAAACTCAACAATATAACTATCAAATGAAACATTCTTATCATGAGTCTCATGCATAAAATTATTACTACTCCCAACATAAGCATAGTCATTCTTATTAATTGTAGTGGGAGCAAATTCAACAAAGTAGCTATCATCAAATATAGGAGGCATATTGTAATCATAATTAAATTTATCCTCCATAGTAGGCGGCACCGGAAGACCACTATCATTATAATCATCATAAATAGGAGGCAAAATATCATCAAAGAAAATTTTCTCCTCAATGCTTGGGGGACTAAAAATATCATGCTCATCAAAACCAGCTTCCCCAAGCTTAGAACTTTCTATATCATTATCAACAATGGTGTTCAAAGTGTTCACACTAATATTACTACTAGCATGCAAATAAGGTTCCATAGGGTTTTTAATTTTCGCATCAAACAATCCATGTCTTAACTCAGGAAATAGTTTAAAAAGCTCACACTTGTTTTCCATTATGCCTTACTAGTGTTTAACAAGAAACAAAAAGATGCAATTGCAGGATCTAAAAGAAATAGCTTCGAGCACTCACACACCGGCAACAGTGCTAGGAAATAGCTTAGTAGTTGGAGGATGTGAATACCTTTTACCTTACCTCCCAAGCAACGGCGCCGGTAAAATAGCTTGATGTCTACGCACGCTTCTATTCCCGTAGACGGTGTTGGGCCTCCAAGAGCGGAGGTTTGTAGAACAGCTAGCAAGTTTCCCTTAAGTGAATCACCCAAGGTTTATCGAACTCGGGGAGGTAGAGGTCAAAGATATCCCTCTCAAGCAACCCCGCAATCACGATACAAGAAGTCTCTTGTGTCCCCAACACACCTAATACACTTGTCAGATGTATAGGTGCACTAGTTCGGCGAAGAGATAGTGAAATACAAGTAATATGGATGAATATGAGTGGTAATAACAATCTGAATAAAATATGGCAGCGAGTAAACATGCAGTAGAACAGTAAATAAACGGTGATTCGATGCTTGAAAACAAGGCCTAGGGATCATACTTTCACTAGTGGACACTCTCAACATTGATCACATAACTGAATAAACAAATACTACTTTCTCTACACTCTCTTGTTGGATGACAAACACCGTTCATTGGGTAGGGCTACAAGAGCTCCCTCAAGCCGGAGTTAACAAGCTCCACAACATTCGGAATTCATATTTAAGTAACCTTAGAGTGCATAATAGACCATTGCAATTATACCGAGTACTAACATAGCATGCACACTTGTCACCGTCGAGCTATGAAAGGGGGAATAGATCGCATCAATACTATCATAGTAATAATTAACTTCATAATCTACAAGAGATAACAATCATAGCTTATACCAAGTACTACATGATGCACACACTGTCAACATTACATCATGAAGGAGGAATAGACTACTTTAATAACATCACTAGAGTAGCACATAGATGATATTCAACTAGATCACAAAGAGAGAGATGAACCACATAGCTACGGTAGAGCCCTCAGCCCTGGGGGAGAACTACTCCCTCCTCATCATGGGAGATAGCGATGGCGATGAAGATGGCGGTGGTGTCGATGGAGATGCCTTCCGGGGGCACTTCCCCGTCCCGGCGGCGTGCCGGAACAGAGACTTCTGTCCCCCGAATCTTGGCTTCGCGATGGCGGCGGCTCTGGAACTTTTCTCGTATCGTGGCTTATCGGTGTCGAGGGTTTAGGTCACGACGACTTAAATAGGCGAAGAAACGAAGTCGGAAGGGGTCTGGGGGTCCCACACACTAGGGGGGCGCCCCCCCCTCTGGCCGCGCCGCCACCATGTGTGGGGGCCCTGGGCCTCCCCTCTGGTCCATCTTCGGTGTTCTGGAAGCTTCGTGGAAATATAAGATCGTGGGCCTTGATTTCATCCAATTCCGAGAATATTTCCTGTGTAAGATTTCTGAAACCAAAAACAGCAGAAAACTGGAACTCGCACTTCGGCATCTCGTTAAAAATGCATATAAATGATGTAAAGTGTGTATAAAACATATGTGTATCATCATAAAAGTAGCATTGAACATAAGAAATTATAGATACGTTGGAGACGTATCAAGGACCTTGCCAGCTTCAGGGGCTAATGTCGGGGGGAAGACCTCGGGTAGGGCAAAAGACTGAGAACAGCTGGCTCAAGGCCGGCTGAAGCCGTGGTCGGCTGCCTTGGGATCTGGCTGGTCAAAGTCCACGCTGGTCTGGCCATAGCCATCTACGCTGTGGCTGGGCCGGCTTCAACTTGTCATATCCGGCTTGGTTTGTATCTCCCCTGACCGGCTCGAAGCTGGTGAGCCTTGCAGGAGAAAGAACTGGAAAGGTGATCCGGCTGCTAAAGTCCACGATGATCTTATCCTCCGTAAAGTACGGGGCACTGTAGTGCAACAGTGCCTCCGCCGGACACACCATCATGACTCACGCCGCGCCGTACGGCTACAGGCCATCGATGGCGACAGGGACGCTTCCTCTCCATACCGCTGACTTCGGCAGGAGACAAGACAAGGCCTCGACGCCTCAACGGCTCCTGACATCAGCGCCTCGGGAAGGAGCAGGAATCCGGAGTCGGCCAGCCGGCCACTAGGTCATAGGGACTTCTTTGTATATTGCCAGCGTCTATATAAGCTGTGCTACCCCTCTCGTGCGAGGGAACAATCGATCCTTTCATTCATTTCTAGTCTTAGCGCTACTCCGGGAGAGAGACCTTCGTCTACCTTAGCCTCCCCGAGCAGCCGGATACAGCTCAAGGAGCACCATTGTACTGTGATACTACTTATACACTCATAGCAGGAGTAGAGGTGTTACCTCCACAGGAGGGCCTCGAACCTGGGTATGTCGCCGTGTCGCTCGTGCCCATACCCGCATCCGGATACCGCCGTAGAACTTACTAGGAACCACTCTCATTGGCCATCCTATGGCATATGCCATGACGATACCACGACAATCATGCCACTGGTGATCCCCTTGCTGCTACTGCTTCCGTTGCTTGCCCTCGTAGCCTCTAGCGTGACGGAAGACCACCGCTCCCTCATCATCGATAGCTGCCGCCACCTCCTCACCTTCCCCTCAATCCACTACCCGTGTGATTGGTGCTTTAGTACCCATGAACCTCGTTGACCTCATCTCGTTCCCGAAGTTCTCTAGACCGAGCACGTGCTCCAGCGTCGACCTGCGGCCTACAGCAATCCGGCGGACCTGATTGCTTTTTTCATTTTCTTTTAGCGTTGTAGCCGTAAAGTTTGGAGACTGAGTTGTAATTTTTTTCTGTATTAACTCTGGTTTATAAAAATAAGTACTTAGTTTGGAGATTGAGTTGTATTCGGACCTGAGTTGTATACAATAAATGTTAAATATAAAAAAAATGGCGAACGAGAGCCCTGCACGGTTTTTTTTTTCCTAGAACACAACCTATGGTGCACCGTGTAGGAGAATTGTGGCGCATCTCCATATGGCTCTAGTGGTGCACCTATGCTCTTAGCAATGGTGCACTAGTATCCTATTAGCATTGGCGCACCACCTAGTGCGCCACTGGTATTTGGATTACTAGGCTGCTAAAAGTTAGCAGTGACGTGATAGAGCCACTGATAGCCAAAACTAGTGCGTCACTAATAAGCTTTTTTCTTGTAGTGATATGCTGAAACTTCCCTATATCTAAGCAGAGTGAAGGAAAATTGCAAACAAGAGTGCTAGAAGATGAAGTGAACCATATGAATAAATTGAAGGTCAACATAAAATTTTGGCCATTAAAGAATTGAATGAAGAAACTCCTTTTGATGTTTATCTATGTGAAGATTTCACCAAGGTAATTCAAGGCAACACACCAAAGTTGGTAAATCTATTATATCATGTGCTATTAGAACTTCATGTTATCATGGTCTATGTGATATTGGAGCAAGTATAAGTGTGATACCATATTATTTATATCTTAAAATCATGCTTGGCATGGATCCCATACACATGAAAGAGATATGTATAACTATCCAACTTGCGAATAAAGAGTATATGTGTCCTCTAGGTATGGTTAGACATGTTGAAGTATTAGTTGGAAAGATCAAATACCCCACAGATTTTATTGTTCTTGGTTTCTCCCAAGATTCATTTTGTCCTATCATATTTGGTAGACCATTCTACATAATGTGGTTGCTGAAATTAGCTTACCAAAAGAGAAGGTATTCATTAAATGTGCTGGTGAAAGACTAGAATTTCACTTTTCAAAATTACTGATAAGCAGTTAGAAAAATGAAAAATTCAAAATATATAGTGGAAACTCTTGCTTCTGTGGCAGTCGCTTCATCGGACATGATGGAACGATATGTACTTAACCAGGAGGATCCATTTAGTGATCAAGAGAAAGAAGCATTAGAAAAAATAGTATCTCATCAACCACCACAACTATAGTTACATATTAAACCTAATGATCTAGGAGAATTACCCCCACAAAAAGAATAGATCTATAGTATGTGTGTATGTGAAGAGGTTTCTACTATAAAACTATAAGTGCTGGAAATAAAATGCAATGGGTAAAACTAATGCAACAAAAGTAAAGTGTAGTAAAGTGAGGTGAAGTGGAGCAAGCAAGGGGGGTCCAGCCGCCAATTTAAGTTTAAAGGTCCCCATAATTATAACCCGTGTTGATTAACCATGAATTAATACAACATGAATATCTAAGAATTGAGAAATCGTTTCTATCAAGTTCCATATGTCCCTCTGTCTATCATCATACAACGGAGACAACCTCATGCATTCCCAAAAATATGTGTCACTACTGGGAAAAGGATTATAGCCGCAAGAGTACATGTGATGCAAAACCGAAGGTCCAAGGTGGTGGCCCTTACCAGTCACGGGCGCGAATTTTGTTGTCACCGGTTTGCCTTTTTCTGGTCTCTGCGACGCCTACCGCTGACAAGCAAAATTGTTCTACATCATTGGTTGTTGCTTCGGGGTCCGGCCTGGGGGTTAAAAAATGTGGTGACAGTTTACTTTTTTGGGGCATCACGGCTCTGGTGAACAGCGGTGACAAATAAGTGAAACCATTTCGTCGCTAGTTCGTACCAAAAACTAGTGACACATATTTTTTCCACGACCGTGAATTGTTATATATACAACATTGACGAGAAGTTAGAGTGAATTGTCGATTGGTTTTCACTCTTAGTAGCGTCGTTTTTATTATCGGCTTCGTTGGCTACACAGGATGTCAAAGGTCGCTAGAATGTTTTAGTAGGCCAATTAATGTTACGGGCAGCAACGTAGCACGGCTAGCGCTAGAAATCTTCCTCTTCTTTTCCCTCTCGTTTGCAGATCCATTAATTAACCCTCTGTTCATAATCCCTCTCACTTGCGATTCCACACTCGGATGGTTCCACTCAATGATTCGGGCCGCATGACTAGCCACATCAGTCGCTCTCATCATTGTGGGATCCCTGGCAACTAGGGTGCCATGGACCTACGGTTGCTGGGCTCATTGTAGCCTCTCAGAAACAACCACTCGAGGAGGCTACTCCTGAGCGAGGCTCCACGAGGCGTAAAACCCTCTTGGAGACACCAAGCTAGACCGGAAGACCGGCTCGAGGAGGAACTCCCTCGCGGAGGTCCCCAAGGCACCAGCCTCTCCAAGTTCGGAGCCCCTTTGGAGGTGATAAGATCGACCGAGGGAGCTTTGGATTCCCTCCTCACAAGACCTACAACAAGGAGATGAGAAGTGGGCTCCGAAGGCTACAAGACAAGCTAGGCTGGCATCGAACACGTCATGGCTGATCTCAAAATCTCTGTCCCGAAGAGGCGAAATTCCATTGCCTTCTTGGTGATTAAAGTAGGCTCAACGATGACCAAAGCGCCAAGACCTTGCCCTTGCCAGTTTAGTGCAAGGCCGGGTGGACGGTGCAAGCAACAGGGAGGCGTCATCAATGACCTCAGCATCAGCTGTGGACCGGCACTTTAATCGACCATGGACTATGTCCATCGTGTAAAGGGCGGGGGAATTTCACACCCTCGGTTTGGAGATGTGGCCACCCTTCCCCCAAAAGGTATTTCGTGGGGAAGAGGACCAGCTCCCCTATATAAGGAATAGCCTTGCTAGTGTAGATGGGGACGATTAAGAGCGATCACAAACCCTAGATACTTGTACGGTCATCTTCTCTATTGTGACCTGCAATACACCCACCAAGGCAGGACGTACGGGTTTTACCTCTCCGAGGGCCCTGAACCTGGGTAATTGTTGTGTCTCTGTCGCGACCCCGGGGGTCGTAGGCTAGACAAACCCAGATCTCCATCTGGCATAAGTCTAACCTAGATCTCTAGGGCCTACAGGGTGAGAATCGGTAACACAACAGTGACTCTACGACTAAAAGAGTAATACAATCTCATAACTGACCAAAAGAACCAAAGTATAAGCAGAGGTCACTGAACTGACATTTCATCAATCAACGGAAGCAAAGTTATGCTATTCTAAATAGCAAGATAGCAAAAGGCCTAAGAGGCCAGGAACATAACGGCGATGTCCCAGCCCATAGATTCCAGGCTACCACCTGGGAATCCCAAGCTACTCGTCGATGTCGACCTAGAAATCTTCATTTGTTGGAGCAACTTCGTCTGAAACAAAGCATGCAAAGTTGAGTACAGGGACTCAGCAAGACTTAGTACAACCTATTAGCAAAGCGGGTATGCAAGGCTTTATGTGGAGCTTATTTTGCGTAAAGCCAGTTTTCCTTTGTAAAACAAGAGGGAGCAAAAGCTCGTCTATTCAGATCATTTTTAAAAGGGATAAGAGAGCGATATTTCTAGCTCTACTGATCATCATATTGAATCCACCGAATCTTCATCATCAGCTGAACCTATCAACTAGGAGCACCCGCTCGATACCCTGAGGAGGGAACCTTAACACACATTGATTCCAAGTTTTACGATTAGGTTCATGTTGTCTATGATCACAGAATTCATCACCAAGTTGTCCGTAACCGTGGACACGGCTTTTCGAAAAGATTTAACCCTGCAGGGGTGTACAACTTTACCCACACGCGCCGACCAACTCTTAATGCCAGAACATTAGCACACTTCCTTGGTGTGCCGGCAGAGGGTGGTCGACCAAAACCTTTCCCTAACTTCTCTTATTCCATGAGTCAAACTAACTGGGGAGCTCCGCCATCGTAGGTAGCCATTCTCCGAGGCGGTCCCGGTCATTATGCGTAGGGGATCCAGTTCAATGCCTCCAGCATCCTTCACCCCGGCCACGCCCTGTATGATGCACCTTTGAAAACCTTTTCCACGCCTTCGCCATGCAGAATGCCAAATGGAACTCGCAAACTAATTGACTCATGGGTAAGCTAGGAAAGTTAGGGCCAAGGGGTTCGCATGGGCCCCGTGTGGCTGTACGCTCAGTCTTGGTTCCGAAGGCGAGAACCTCAGGTCCTAGTATCGGCGAGAACGACTCAAATCACCACATACCCATGTGGCGGCCCATCCAAGCCTTTAAACATGTTTATTAACATCACTGATCTTACCACGTCATCCTGCCATACTAGGTTCATTCGCAGCTCTGATTCATCAACCGGATGGATCAGAATTCGTCAACTAAGCATGGCTAACATAATCGATATAACGGCTCTAGCGGTGCACACATAGCTCAAACCTAGTCTTGCTGGGAGCAGTGGATCAGAGTATTTAGGCTACAAGGATGGTAAATGCAACACATAGGATAACTATACCTGCCGATAAAACATATTGGAAACGAATGCAATATGTAGGAACCAGAAGTAAAAGCATTTAGAAATCACAATATGAACCAGGCTAGAGCTTGCCTTTGTCCCTGACAAACCAATGTGGATCTTCAATGATCCCATGCTTGACTTGTTCGTCGGTGGACAATTTTGAGTTGCTGTCGTTGTCGATCTTCATCGTCCCGGGCACTTGCTCTATCGATCGCGAAGAAGCAAACACCGGAAAGGTAAATGAACAATCAACACATCGCATCGATGCAATGCGCATACAATTATTATGATATGACATGTTAATTAGGTACTGAAATAACCCTAAGACGTCATCAATTTAACTGGGTTCGACGGGACTAGGGTTAATAGTTCCGGAGGCCCTCAGAGGAGTTGATTATGTTCTTCTAAAACAACTAGGCTTCAAGTTGTTAACAATGCATGATTGTGTAACCAAATTGTAGATCTCATTTTTCTAAAAATTTTGATATATTATACATATTTTTCTCATTTAAAATGATTTAATTATGAATTTTACAAGTTTTAACCATTTTAAATCATTTTCCGAAAATTCCAGAAATTATTAAAAATCTGACAGACATGGGCCCACATGTCATGGATTTAATCTTTTTCTAATTATTTACGAAAATACTAAAAATCTGACAGAGGGCCCCACCTGCCATGGATTTTTCTATATACGGAAAATAAAAACAAAATGAAAAGAGAAAAGGGGGCGGGTCCCACCGGGGTTGACTCCGGTGGTCAACAACCGGAGGTGAGCCGCCAGTGGCTCGCAGAGGCGACGATTGGGGGCGTTCGGGCATGCGCCGAATGTCCCATTCGACGCGCAAGAGCGTGGGGAGCGAGTGGGTGGCGGCGCCGCTGGCTGGGGTTGGCCGGAACAGCGCCGACGGTGATGCCGAGCGGCGGCCAGGACAGGTGCTCATGGCGGAAGCTCTACAGAGGGACAGGGGAAGTGCGGAGGGGCTCGGGAGAAAGCTGAGCTCACCACGGAGCCGAAGAGCTCGTCGGTGAGGGCGCAGGTGGCCTGGCGGCGTCGGGAACGACGACGGAGGTGGCGGCCGGACGCAAAGAAGAAGGCCTGGCGACGTCGATTCCAAGCGCCACGGGTCGATTCCTTCGACGAGCGTGGTCCTGGTGGCGAGGCGAAGCTCCCAGGCTACTCGCCGGAGCAGGGGGAGGCGAGGAACGGCGGGGGCAAGAGGTGGCCAGACCTACTGTGAGCATGTAGGTTAGGGTTTCGCGCAGGGAATCGAGGGAGAGGGGGAAAAATGGGGGGGCCAGGGTTTGTCTCGGCGGCGCAGGGGGTCTTGTAGGCCGCCGGGAGCGGCGGCGGGAATCTTGGCGCTGCCGGCTGCCGAGGTGCTGCCACTGAGCTGCTTCCCCCGTCGTGGGGTTGAAGACGATGGGGTGTTTTGCGAAAAACCCCCTAGGGGTGGGGTTGGGCCAAAATAGGTAGAGCTGGGCTGAGGTGGGCTGCTGACTGGGCTGCATAGAGGGAAAGAGAGAGATGGGCTACGCCCAGGGGAGAGAGGGAAAGAGGGTTTTTTCTCTCTTTTCTAAAACTGTTTTTCAAATTTGTATTCAAACTCCTTTGTTGTTTTCAAATGCATTTAAAGTTTCAAACTTTTCTGAACATTTGGAAATATCCATGGCCTTCTAATATATGTTTAGCCATGTATTTTGTTTGGAAACTTGTAGAAAATTTTGAGCAATTTGAAACCAGAGAGGTATTTAAACAACACTTAGGGTTTTCAAATTCTTCCTTCATGCATTTTTCTTAATAAACCATAATGCTCATGAAATGATGCACAACCAAACCCTAATCTAGGTTTTATTAAAACAGGGGTGTTACAGATCTATCCCCCTTAAAAGAATCTCGTCCCGAGATTCCAAGGTAGGAATAGAGAAGGTAACAAGAACTACACCGGTCTTCAACGATCTTGTCGATACCACGACAATCTTCCTTCTTAAAGAGGTGGATCCATGACATCATGATTGAAGTTGATCCACAACACCATGAAGAGCTCTTCATTTTCTTTCTTTGAGGTTGTTGTTCAACTGCACCTAAAGGAAAGAGGGAATGACACTAGACAATGGATCTTCACAAAGATCAAGTATCTCATGATCAACTCATGGAAGGAGTGTTCAAAACAACTCTTGAGCTTACAAACATGAAACAAATCAAGGTAACAGAGGAGACGAAGAAGTTTCAAATTTTGGTAGACAATTGCTCCTCACTTAACAAGAATACGAAGGGACAAAGTAGCGAGGAGTTAAAATGTCTTTGATACCATGACGAGGCACTCTTAGAGAGGGTGACTCGTAGAAGCACAGATGATTATCCAATGAGAGCAACTTTGGATTTCAAAATTATAGTCACTCTTTTGGTATGGGTATATGAAACGATTATTCTCTACTCAAAAGGCTGGGGCCCTAGATGGCTGACGAATTCACACAACGTGTGAATTGATTAGAACTTCAGGTACAAACAATAGGAAGGGGAGGAGCACTGGCTACTGAAGGGCCAAGCTCTATGATATTACTTCATACTACTTGAACGAATTGACAACGGGTATTTGGCACCCTAAAAAGAAATACTTCTCCCAGGATTTAAACTTTGGATATGACAAGAGGATTGTCATTCGGTTAAAGCTTGATCAAAAGTACTTGGGTCACATATGGCTGACGAATTCACACAACGTGTGAATTAAAGAGAGCTTCAAGTAAAATCCAAAGGAAGGGGAAAGACATTGTCGAACAACGTAACATGGATCATCGGGGAGTGAATTTTCTCCTGGTGGAGTTGTTGTCACGGGAGAAATGGTTTCGAGGGATTGACCGAGAGACACTTAGAAACTATGCTTCTAATGTTCTCCTCGATGTTCTAGACACCAATATCAAGCTTCTGAATAGCCTTCAATAGGTCATCAAGTGAAGGTCAGACTTCGGGATTGAAAAGACATCATAAGGGAACTCCTAGAATAAGTCGCACAAGATCCTTATGGAGAACAGTTATTCTTTATTGTTTCAAGAGATTATGGCATTAGACCTTTCGACTAATTGTGTTAACCACTACATCAATCCTGCCGGATTTATAAAGAGACCTATGTCAAAAATTCTTGAGAAGCACTAACCATCGTTGCTGCTTGAGATTCAGCTTAGGTTAGGTGTAAAGATATTTCAGACTTAGAAGGTACGAATAGAAACTTTTGCAACTGTTACCACCAAGGTAAAGCTGCTAGATTCTCAAGATATAGACTACAATGTCAAGCTCCAAAAGATTGAGCTAGATTGCGTAAAACCATGTGGTGGCGACTGCCAAAAGGCAATTGCGCTCATATGAACTACTTGCAATGAAACACAATTGAGTCCTTGTGAGGACATGGAAGAAGATATTGACGTTCTTAAGCTTCTTCTAATTCTCGAGCAAACCAGTCAGTGGCTTAGTGTGCATAGATGAACTTTTCAAGCAAATGGAGGTACAACCAACCATCCCAAGAATATTCCGCACATGCATGACCGACTTGCGATGATTCCCGAGGGAAACGAAGGGAACTCTATTCGGATCCACGGAGACATCTTTCAGCAAATGCACGTGAACCAGAGAAGGTCACTTCTAACATCCAGAACACATACTTCATGATGGCACACAGATGATTCTTGAAAGTTGCCAACATTAGTGCCAACTGTTCAATATGAACCTCTTTAGACATGGAGAAAATAAGAAGGTCATCAATGGGCTCAATAACAAGCTTATCAAGATACTTCAGTGAGATGGCTCATATGTTGCATGAACAAGGCAAAGGTATTGGTCAGACCGAAGGACATGAAGATGTACTCAAGTGAAACACCATGAGTATAAACATCATCAAGATAGTCCTCAGAACTGAATTTGATTTGAAGATAGCCCACTCAAATCAAAGATTGAGATGATAGCATTTCCATAAAGGAGATACTTCCTGACTTCAACACGAACAAAACTAGACATCCCTTTTAGAAGAATCAAGTCGGATAGAGCTCTTGTCTTTCAACTCTCCAAGTTGTTGTTTAAGCTCAACCAACTAGTCCAGGATATCTAGTACGATTTCTTGGAGAATTAGTGATTCAGAGAACCAACATAATCACGAACTTGACAACACGGTAATGTGTCAACATGGTGAAACTTCTAGAAAGACATCCAGAATATCACGAACCACCGATATGTCACTGAGTTCGAGAGGGAACTTGCTTCATAAGGAAAGCGATATGGTCTTGGGAGCTTCGGCACGAACCTAACTCTTTGACCGAAGAAGGTGCACATGATCAACGGACTTGGGAACACAGTCAAACTTCGCTTAGTGGTTGGTTAAACAATCATGCTAAGAATGACATAAACGTCCTTAGACTTTAAAGCAATGAGAATTGCTAAGAATCTCGGAGGGCCACATCAATACAAAGACCCCAACATTCCCAAGCACAGACAGCTCGGAGGAAGGGCGAGTAAAGATATGTAAGAGCATCACTTCATCGATAAGCCCATGCGACTTAGTACGACCTATAGATATAAAAGAGTGTGATACTCTACGATAGAACAGAACAGAAGGTGCATAAACCTCATATTCTGCGAATTACAACACTTTGACCGGGTCCTAGAAATGGACGAGGTACTGGAGTTTGTTTCTCCTGACATCTCAGAGTGAAATGTCATGGAAGACCACAAGAGTAACATGCACTAGAAGATTCCAATGCACAATTACAACTTGGCTGCTAACTAGCAAATAAAGTTCGGAAAGAAACTAAAGACGAGGAACACGATCAGAATTAGAAATTCTGAGATGTAGATGTACAAGATAGCACTCTTGCTAAACCATGCAGAAAAGGGAAGTGTGGAAGAGTCACAAACATAGATATGAGACTCACAAAGAGCACTCTTGTCGTGATCCTTTTGGTTCCATGAAAGAACCTCTGCCATAGCTAATGGTAGGAAAGATCTTTTGTTGCCGCAATCCAATCACGACTACAACCAAAGACTTGAGGGATAGGTGGATTTGAAGTTAGCAATCCCGATGTATGGTTTGACCATGGACAACAGGGGTCAATGGAATGGATCTTGTGTTAAAGGTTAGCATCATGTATTAAGTTCACGCTGAGAGAACCCAGCACAATCCGAGACCTTCGGTTTCAGTCCAAGGGTTAAAACATGAAGAAAGGAGTAATTACTATCTGAGTGACACATAGGACACTACGAGGTAGTAATCACGAGGTAACTTTCAAGAAGCCATACCTAGCTTCGTAAGTATCCCAAGAAAAAGGAAAGGAGGCATCCGAGGTGAAAGGAAACCTCGAAGCCTAGAAAAGAATTATGTGGAACCCACAAAGTAGAGAGATCATGATGGAAGGAAATCTCTCGATTGAAACTAAACAAAGAGAGAACAAATAACACACAAGATTTTAGAGAATTCAACACTAGGTCAACTTGTTAAGAAACGACCTGCCATCGAGGCATCTAAGTTTTGAAAGAGTAGAAGAGATAGTAAAACTTTTTCAAATCAACACAAGGTAAGGTGTGACTCTTAATTAGAGCGATACCAGATAAGGAGTAAAAAGAATACTAATCAGATTTTTGCAAATACTTTTAGCTTTCAAATAGTTTTCACAACCACTAGACTCAACATCGACCAATGGAAAGGGTTTCCTACAGGCAGTCCTGCTCTGATACCAAAACCTGTCGCGACCCCGGGGGTCGTAGGCTAGACAAACTCAGATCTCCATCTGGCATAAGTCTAACCTAGATCTCTAGGGCCTACAGGGTGAGAATCGGTAACACAACAGTGACTCTACGACTCAAAGAGTAATACAATCTCATAACTGAGCAAAAGAACCAAAGTATTACAAGCAGAGGTCACTGACCTGACATTTCATCAATCAACGGAAGCAAAGTTATGCTATTCTAAATAGCAAGATAGCAAAAGTCCTATGAGGCCAGGAGCATAACGGCGATGTCCCAGCCCATAGATTCCAGGCTACCACCTGGGAATCCCAAGCTACTCGTCGATGTCGACCTAGAAATCTTCATTTCTTGGAGCAACTTCGTCTGAAACAAAGCATGCAAAGCTGAGTACAGGGACTCAACAAGACTTAGTACAACCTGTTAGCAAAGCGGGTATGCAAGGCTTTATGTGGAGCTTATTTTGCGTAAAGCCAGTTTTCCTTTGTAAAACAAAAGAGGGAGCAAAAGCTCGTCTATTCAGATCATTTTTAAAAGGGGATAAGAGAGCGATATTTCTAGCTCTACTGATCATCATATTGAATCCACCGAATCTTCATCATCAGCTGAACCTATCAACTAGGAGCACCCCCTCGATACCCTGAGGAGGGATCCTTAACACACATTGATTCCAAGTTTTACGATTAGGTTCATGTTGTCTATGATCACAGAATCCATCACCAAGTCGTCCGTAACAGTGGACACGGCTTTTCGAAAAGATTTAACCCTGCAGGGGTGTACAACTTTACCCACACGCGCCGACCGACTCTTAATGCCAGAACATTAGCACTCTTCCTTGGTGTGCCGGCAGAGGGTGGTCGACCAAAACCTTTCCCTTACTTCGCTTATTCCATGAGTCAAAGTAACTGGGGAGCTCCGCCATCGTAGGTAGCCATTCTCCGAGGCGGTCCCGGTCATTGTGCGCAGGGGATCCAGTTCAATGCCTCCAGCATCCTTCACCCCGGCCGCGCCCTGTATGATGCACCTTTGAAAACCTTTTCCACGCCTTCACCATGCAGAATGCCAAATGGAACTCGCAAACTAATTGACTCATGGGTAAGCTAGGCAAGTTCGGGCCAAGGGGTTCCCATGGGCCCCGTGTGGCTGTACGCTCAGTCTTGGTTCCGAAGGCGAGAACCTCAGGTCCTAGTATCGGCGAGAACGAGTCAAATCACCACATACACATGTGGCGGCCCATCCAAGCCTTTAAACATTTTATTAACATCACTGATCTTACCACGTCATCCTGCCATACTAGGTTCATTCGCAGCTCTAATTCATCAACCGGATGGATCAGAATTCATCAACTAAGCATGGCTAAGCATAATCGATATAATGGCTCTAGCGGTGCACACATAGCTCAAACCTAGTCTTGCTGGGAGCAGTGGATCAGAGTATTTAGGCTACAAGGATGGTAAATGCAACACATAGGATAACTATACCTGCCGATAAAACATATTGGAAACGAATGCAATATGTAGGAACCAGAAGTAAAAGCATTTCGAAATCATAATATGAACCAGGCTAGGGCTTGCCTTTGTCACTGACAAACCAATGTGGATCTTCAATGATCCCATGCTTGACTTGTTCGTCGGTGGACAATTTTGAGTTGCTGTCGTTGTCGATCTTCATCGTCCCGGGCACTTGCTCTATCGATCGCGAAGAAGCAAACACCGGAAAGGTAAAAGAACAATCAACGCATGGCATCGATGCAATGCGCATACAAGTATGATGATATGACATGTTAATTAGGTACTGAAATAACCCTAAGACGTCATCAATTTAACTGGGGTTCGACGGGACTAGGGTTAGTAGTTCCGGAGGCCCTCAGAGGGGTTGATTATGTTCTTCTAAAACAACTAGGGTTCAAGTTGTTTAACAATGCATGATTGTGTAACCAAATTGTAGATCTCATTTTTCTGAAAATTTTGATATATTATACATATTTTCGGATTTAAAATGATTTACTTATGAATTTTACAAGTTTTAACCATTTTAAATCATTTTCTGAAAATTCCAGAAATTATTGAAAATCTGACAGACATGGGCCCACATGTCATGGATTTAATCTTTTTCTAATTATTTACGAAAATACTAAAAATCTGACAGAGGGCCCCACCTGCCATGGAATTTTCTATTTACAGAAAATAAAAACAAAATGAAAAGAGAAAAGGGGGCGGGTCCCACCGGGGTTGACTCCGGTGGTCAACAACCGGCGGTGAGCCGCCGGTGGCTCGCAGAGGCGACAATTGGGGGCGTTCAGGCATGCGTCGAATGTCCCATTCGACGCGCACGAGCGTGGGGAGCGAGTGGGTGGCGGTGCCGCTGGCTGGGGTTGGCCGGAACAGCGCCGACGGTGATGCCGAGCGGCGGCCGGGGCAGGCGCTCATGGCGGAAGCTCTACAGAGGGACAGGGGAAGTGCGGAGGGGCTCGGGAGAAAGCTGAGCGCACCACGGAGCCGAAGAGCTCGTCGGTGAGGGTGCAGGTGGCCTGGCGGCGCCGGGAACGATGAAGGAGGTGGTGGCCGGACGCGGAGAAGAAGGCCTGGCGACGTTGATTCCGAGCGCCACGGGTCGATTCCTTCGACGAGCGTGGTCCTGGCGGCGAGGCGAAGCTCCCAGGCTACTCGCCGGAGCAGGGGGAGGCGAGGAACGGCGGGGGCAAGAGGTGGCCAGACCTACTGTGAGCATGTAGGTTAGGGTTTGGCGCAGGGAATCGAGGGAGAGGGGGAAAATGGGGGCGGCAGGGTTTATCTCGGCGGCGCAGGGGGTCTTGTAGGCCGCCGGGAGCGGCGGCGGGAATCTTGGCGCGGCCGGCAGCCGAGGTGCTGCCACCGGGCTGCTTCCCCCATCGTGGGGTTGAAGACGATGGGGTGTTTTGCGAAAAACCCCCTGGGGGTGGGGTTGGGCCAAAAGAGGTAGAGCTGGGCCGAGGTGGGCTGCTGACTGGGCTGCATAGAGGGAAAGAGAGAGATGGGCTGAGCCCAGGGGAGAGAGGGAAAGAGGGTTTTTCTCTCTCTTTTCTAAAACTGTTTTTCAAATTTGTATTCAAACTCCTTTGCTGTTTTCAAATGCATTTAAAGTTTCAAACTTTTCTGAACATTTGGAAATATCAATGGCCTTCTAATATATGTTTAGCCATGTATTTTGTTTGGAAACTTGTAGAACATTTTGAGCAATTTGGAACCAAAGAGGGATTTAAACAACATTTAAGGTTTTCGAATTCTTCCTTCATGCATTTTTCTTAATAAACCATAATGCTCATGAAATAATGCACAACCAAACCCTAATCTAGGTTTTATTAAAACAGGGGTGTTACAGTCTCTCTCTGTAGTGCCATTGTCAGTAAGGCGATGATGTGATCTTGAGTCCCCAGCATACAAACCTCTCGGGTTCGGTGATATCCGTGTTCATAAGCGGACACGCATCTCCGGCATTTGGCGTGCCAGGTAGAGGACCCAGTCTGTCGTCGTCCTCCTTCGATGGCCGTTGGCTACATCTTCATGGCCAACCCGGTGGAAGCCGCAACGCTGGCTGACCGTCACCGGGAGCCGGTTTTCGAAACCGCTCCGAGGCTGATGCAGGAGCTACTCCAGCTTCGCCCGGAAGGGACGAGCTCCGACCACTAGCTGTCCAGCATCTGCGGGCTCGCTCACGCGATGGCCGAGGTTGCAACAATCGCTGGGGGCATGACATACACTACGCCGAGGAGCACTCCGCCTGCCGGACAGCCCTTCTTGCCCCTCGCCTGAGGGCGAGTCAAGGTGAAGCCCGACGGCATTGGACGCGCCAAGCGCGCGGGCAGAAAAAGGAAGAAAGTTTCCACCTCAATGGAGCAACCAGAGCACACCTCACACCCGCCGGCACTGTGGGATCTCCAGCTTCTGAAGCAACGTCCAGGGGAGCCGCTGCGTTGCTTCACGGAGCGCTTCGCCGATCTCTACCTCCAACTTCCAAAGGTCAGTGAAACTCTAGTGGTGAGTGCCTTCAAGGCAGGCACCACCAACCAACAGATGGTGGAAGATCCGATTCTCTCTCCAGGGATGGTTACTGTCGCCCCGCTCTTTCAGATGTCATATGAGCACGCCAACAGGGAGCTATGCGAGCGTAGTTCGCCAGAGCTCTCACGGCAAGAAAGGTCTCTCTGCCGCTTCAAGTCAAAGTCTCCTCTCTAGCACCCCAACGGTACATGGGTCCCGGGCACATCAGAGGAGGATGCCCCGGCATGCTAAGATTAGGCAGGGCTCGGGGGCTGGGGGCTTGCGTCATCAAAACGCGACCCTCACCTTCCCCTATGAAGGTTATCGGGCCTTCTGTGTGGACAGCACCAAGTGTTCTGCGGATAATAAATAGGGACGCGCTAGGCTGCCTCCCCGAGGCACAGCTGCCGCAAGTCCCCCAAGCCTTATTTCTTCTGAAGGAATCTGAAGCAACAGTTTTTCTACAGAAAGCAAAAAGGGGCGCATCGATCTGCCCCTCTCAGGCCTATCTGACGCGCTACCCTCGAGTCGCGTTTCTTTTTGGAAGGATCTTTTGCAGGCAGTATTGTAATCACAACAATTGTCAAACCCTTCAAGAATGTGCCATGCGCCTATTATTCTCAGATTGGTCTTCCTGGGGTTCACGAGTTGGTCTCTCGGACTGGACTTCTTGAGGATCACAAAATTATCTTAGAGCGTTCCTTGGTTAGATCCTCGTACGTGACCGGAGTACCTTCCGCCATCTCAGATGTAGATGGCGATGCAGTTGATGTCGAAGACTGTCCCACCGGGCGTGCCAGAATGTGTTGCGGTCAGAAACCCACCGGCGAGCAGCGACGGGCAAACAAGAGAGCCGGGAGGCTCCCGGGACTGCGGCTGGCCCCGGTCCCTCAAGCGACGGCCCGCAAAGACTCGGCACGCACGTCCGATGCTGGTGCAAGGGCGTGCCACCTGACCTATACCTGGTCGGGAAGGTGATGGATTTGCCTCGCTTAGTTTCCTCGCATGGCATACACGTAAACATTAAATACGAGCCTCGATCGGCTCTCGAGTTGTCTCCGTGAATCGGCTCAAGGAGCCGATCCACCCATGATTCGTACGAGGTGTACGATCACATGGTGGTCCTGCTTGATCAATATAAAGCTAACACGACCTACTACGATTTAGGGTTTTCACCACATAATCGGAACATCCTACGCGTGATTGAGCCTGGTGGCCACGCACGGTGATCATAAACCGGCCCTAGACAAGGCCTAAAAACCAACATGAAGTTGATCCCCGGAACATCCTGTCTAGGGCTAGCAAACTACACCCTACGCGCCACTGGATCCTTCAACCCGTTTGTAAGGCCTAACTATGCAGATATTAAACTAATCCTTGAAGAACAAGGGGCAATCATAACGGATCGGATCTACTAAATAATGATCAAGCGAGGTGCCGCCCTTACACCTAAGATAGGTGTAAGGGCGGCTAGACATCTAAGGGTTGCACGGACGAAAGCATATGATACGATGAAACAATGCTAACCCTAACACGTCTACGATAACTACGTTGCTCGCCATCAACAAGGCTTCAGCACGAGCAACGCATGAACAGCGAATAACGTGTATCGCCTAGATCGCAAGATGCGATCTAGGCAGCATGATGCTTACCCGGAAGAAACCCTCGAGACAAGGGAGTTGGCGATGCGCCTAGATTGGTTTGTGGTGAACGTGATTGTTGTTTATTTCAGAAACCCTAGATACATATTTATAGTCCGTAGACTTTCTAACGTGGGAATAATCCCAACCGTGCACGAGCCAAACTCTATCTAACCGACACGTATCCTACTATATTTACAGATACACGGGCAAACTAACCCAAACTTTGTATACAAGGCCGATTCATGTATTCCTTCATGTATTTTCTTCAAGCCCATCTTAATCGCGGCCCACCTCTGATCCGGTCAAATTCTGGTGATAACACATGCCCCCCTGGTCTTGGAAATGACAATTCCAAAATCTCTGCTTTTTCTTCGTCGGGTCATGTCGTGGCAGAGCAGAACCGTCGCAGTATCCATCATCATGATGCCTTGCCTCCTCAACTTCTCCGCGTGACCTCGGCAAAATTATTTTTTTCTTTGGGCACCACTTCCTCGAAACTCGCTGTGGCATTGAATCTCCACTATATCCCTTTATTTTAACCGCCTCCTGCAGTTCACTTCTTCATCCCCTTCGCATTAGCACTCCAAAAAGCCCTCCTCTCGCCACCATGTCTTCTTCCTCCTCTCGCCTCGTCGGGTCTTTCCACCCAGTCCTCCCCCTCCCGCGAGCCGACGCCGGAGTGGGACCCGGAGGAGGCCCACGAGGCCCACATTCGCCGCGCCATAGAAGACGGGGACGAGTCCAAGTCACGACTTCTCCGTCCGGTCCGAGGACGACAAGTCCTCGACCGACGGGGAGAGCGACCTCCGCTTCCTTGCCGACGGGGAAACGGAGGAGGAGAGCGATGACGATCGCTTCTCCTGGGACGACTTCACCTCCTTCGAGGAGGAGGAGGAGGAGGAGGAGGAGGATGAGGAGGAGGACGACACCTCCTCCGATGAACCGCCGGCCAAGCGCTTCTGCCCCTGGCCGGGGAACCTCAGCGACTTCGACAGCGACGACGATGCTGACGAGGAAGATGAGGACAACGAGGGCCCTGCCGGCGGCCGTGGCAGCAGCGACGACGAGCCCGCCGGGAGTAGAGCCGACAGCGGCGACGACGGCGACGACAAGGGCAGCGACGGCCCATAGATAGGACCCTTAGCATAGGATCAGTAGTAGTAGATGGGGCAATGTATCCCCTGGTACTTCCTTTTGAGAGCAATCAGCTCTTTATGTAAGGAATCCCATTATCAATGAAGAATTTCCTTCAATTTGATTTTGCCGATTTCCTTTATGCTAATTTAGCCGATTTCCCCTCATACTGACTTTGCCGATTGTCAACTTAGCCAATGCTCAATGAGCCGATGGCAACGCATCGGTCCCTCAGAATCTATCCTTCATCTCTTCGACTAAGGAGCGATTGTCAACTTGGTCAATGCTCAATGAGCCGATGTCAACGCATCGGTCTCTCACAATCTATCCTTCATCTCTTCGACTGATGACTTTGAGATCTGGTGGATAATGTGGAAGACCCATGCCTTCAAGAGAGCCCCAGGACCGTTGCTGAAACGACTTGACGCTGAAGCTGATACTTCTGCAGAACAGGTGCCACTTGCTCGCAAATCTCCTCAGTGATGCTTTATAACCCTGCTCTATTTCTTTGCAGCAACCAGATGGCCCAGAGCCTGTCAATGATGATGGATCCCCCTTTAAATTCCTCCCACCAGCTCCAGTGATCCTCTTCTGCAAGAACTCACCACCTTTGAAGAAGGTTATGATGCAGGGTCAGCCGATGACACCCCAATCGGCTTCTAAAAACAGAGCATCTACCAGGTTAGCTGCCCCTCGAGCCTCAGTCAAGGCGAGAACAGCGGTGAGGACACACAGTTCAGACAAATGGACCCGAGCTCGAGCAAATCTGAGAAAACCACCACGCAGAGCCGGCCAGACTTGCCACCATCGGCCTCCAAGAAAAGGTCAGCCACTCTGGTCCTAGCCATTCCTACGAGTGTAGCTGAGAAGGTGGCCAATTTGGCCAAGCCGACAGTAGATACACCAGAGCCGATGACCTTTTCTTCCGTTGAAAGCCGATATTGCAGACGAAACACCAACGGCTTAATGAGCAAAAGGCTGCCTTGTACGCCAAAACTGACACCTCTGACAAAGACTGCTGAACTGGCGACCTTGCGCAAAGGGTTGGAGATCCTCGAAGAGAAGGTTCGGGCAACAAAATCAGCTCACTGAAGCTGAGGAAGCTCTCATTGTTCACTCCCTCGAGGAAGCAGAAGGCCTCGAAGCTGAACTGAAGACCGACTTGGTCGAAATCTGCGTCTTGACCACGCAGCTGGTAGATCCTGTGTAATTTGCACTAGAGTCGATGTCTGTGCATCGGCTTTGTTTCTTAGTTCTAAAGTCGATGTCCGTGCATCGGCTGTACATCATGAGAATTTTTTTTACTGGCCGATTTTTCTATCGGCCCCCAATACTTCACTGCACATGTATCGCACATGTTCATCTGATTAGGTGCCCCCGAGCCGAATCCGCCAGTAACTGCTGATATCGGCTCTGTAGTTAGCCAAGGCACTGTATTTGAACGTCGGCTCCGTTAGGACCAATGTCGACTTCTTCCAGCTCATCAGCCGACGTAAACCCGTTGCCCATTAGATCGACGTTGAACACAGGCAGAACGTATGGTGAGGATAATTTTGGCCGATTGCTGGAATCGGCCTCCATGTTGATTGAATCGCTCAATGAAGGTTTTGCAACGTTCGTCCATAGATCTTTGGGGCCGATCACAAGGATCGGCATCGCCACGTTCGTCCATAGATTTGTTCTTGCTATACGGTTAGGCCGGTAGATAAGACCAGCCTAACCCCGTCCTTCGTCACGTCGATGCGCTCGCAGTCGTCCAAATTGATGCCTGAGAGTGGCTCTTGGCATGTCGTCTCCCAAACGTTCATGCCAGCCGTTGAAATCTCGGCTGAGTCATCTGCGTGGACGACCTCTACTTCATCTCCATCCCACTGTATTAAGCATTGGTGCATCGTGGATGGAATGCAACAGCTTGGCGTGGATCCAATCTCTCCCTAGCAGGACAAGCATAGGTGCTCTTGCTATCGACAATAAAGAACGTCGTAGGGATGGTTTTCCTTCCTACGGTCGGATCCACGTTCGTAACACCTTGTGCGTCGGATGCTTGGCCGTTGAAATCGCTCGGTGTAACGTTGGTCTTGATCAGGTCCGAGCTAGAGCGTCCCAACCGACGTAGCATGGAGTATGGCATAATGTTGATCGCCGCTCCGGTGTCCACTAGCATCTTGTTGACAAGCTACCCATTGATATAGCCTCGCAAGTACAAGGCCTTCAGGTGTCTGTAGCTTCTTTCTCGTGGCTTCTCAAAGATAATCGGCCGTGGGCCGCAGTCAAGTTGTGCCACAGGTGCTTCGTCTAATCCTGGAGCACTAAACTCCGTTGGAAGGATGAACACCATGTTTGTGCCAGCCGATGTCTCATCATCGGCTTTCTTTTGTCTGGGGCGCCAGTCTTTCTTTTGTGGCCGTCCTTCTTCGTCCAGAGTTCGCTGAATTTTCGCGGCCAGATCGGGCCGCGCCTTCCTTAACGTGTGCAGGTATAACCTTTCGGCTTCCTCCAAACCACGTAGTCGCTGAACCCTACGCTTTTGGGAACGGCTGAGTCCATCGGGGCACCACCTTGGCCGGTGGTACTTATCTTCTTCTTCTTCATCATCGTCCTCTAGTTCCTCGAGATCTTCCACCCGAGAGGACTCAGCCGTGCTTGTTCCGAGGCGGGAGAGGCCCTAGACGTTTGAACACGGACACGTTAGTTGCATCCTTCTTCTTCCGTCTACATTCTGGCGCGTTGCCGATTGTAGGCAATCGGCTCATTCCCGAATCCCGGCAGATGATCCAAGAAGGGACAGTCCCGTGCCCGTCCACGTCGTCTTGCTCTCTTGACTTTTCCTTGTTGTGGCGCTCATATCTCTCCTCGTCGCGATCATGCCGACGATGTCTCCCGGCGTCCCTAGCCGCACGATCTCTTTCGTCATCGTTGTCGTATCGTCGGCGTTGGTCGTATTGACTCACGTATTTGTTGAGGAGGTGATCAGAGAGAGGTCGATGATATCTCACATTCTTCACTTCTCCCTCTGTGATGTAGCGCTTGCCATCGTGACGGAGCCGATCGCGTGGAACGGCTTCCTCTTTGTCGTTGTCATGAGAGCAGCTGCCCTCATCTCTATCCTTGCCAGGGTGGTGCACAGGTCCTACCATGTTGATGTCGAACGAGAAACCTGGCCGGCACCTCCCAGGGTAAGTGCACTCCACCATGTTAATGGTGGGGAAGGGGTGTGTGTCGACTTTCATGGCGTACTGGCTGAAAATTAGACGCCCTTGTTCTATCGCCATTTGGATCTGCTGACGCCACACCCTGCAGTCGTTGGTGGCATGGGTGAACGTGTTACGCCACTTGCAGTATGGCTTTCCGTTCAGCTCCTGAGCCGTGGGGATCTTGTGGCCTTCGGGTACCTTTAGCTGCTTCTCCTTAAGTAAGAGGTCGAAAATTTGCTCAGCCTTGGTTACGTCGAAGTCAAACCCTCTTGGAGGACCTTGTGGCTTAACCCACTTGCAGGACACGGGGCTTGCCCCCCGAGTCCATTCAGCCACTACTACCTCTTGATCTCCCGCAGAGCCTTCATCTTCATCTGCCTCAACCAGGACCACCGCACGCTTGAATTTATCCTGGTATACCTCTGGGTGGCGCTGCTCATATAATGACAGCTTCTGCACCATATGCGCCAGTGAAGGGTAGTCTGCTTGGGAGGCCACATCCTTGATTGGTGATGCGAGACCCACCACCGCCAACTCGACTCCCTCTTTTTCAGTCACACGAGCCGAATAGCATCGGTTCCTAACGGTCCTGAAGCGCTGGATGTATTCTGATACCGTTTCTCCGCGCTTCTGTCGTACTTGGGCTAGATCGGCAATGCCAGCCTCGGAAGCCTCCGAGTGATACCGCATGTGGAACTCGCTCTTCCAACCGCTTCCAAGTCCGGATTGAGTCTCGGTGGCAGCGATGTGTACCACCCGAAAGCCGATCCCGTGAGGGATCGTGCGAAGAACCTCACACGCAGCTCATCCGATGCCGAGATCGTGCCCAGCTGTGCCAAATATCGGCTCACATGCTCGATTGAGCTGGAACCATCTCGATCCACTAAACTTGGAGAATTCAGGGAGCCGATATTTGGGTGGTAGCGGGATCAACTCGTACTCGTTGGGGTACGGCTTGGAATAGCCGATTGCCCTCCTTTTCGGCACCATGCCGAACTGGTCTCTCAAGATTGTACTGATCTGATCCGCGGTGCTTGCTGTAGGAGTCGAACTCTGAAGATTCGCCGGAGTGGCATACTTAGCCAGCCACGCTTGCTTCTCAAGCTCTGAGCCAACTGTAGGAGTTGAGCTCTGGAGGTTTGTCGGAGTGGCGTACTTAGCTAGCCACGTCTGCTTCTCAAGATCTGTTCTCGAAGTTCCTCCTGCTGTTCCAGAAGTCCCTGCTGTTGCAGTCTGGTTCGTGAGTGCCCGAGTCATCGCAGCTCGACACGTATGTGCTCGTGTATCCGTGAGGGATCTCCTTAGGCGCCTCATGCAAGAACTGGTAATCACTAGGGTCACCACCAATCTTGTAGACGACGTATGCCGGTGAACTCGGCACTTCTGGTGCTGCCAACGCAAATGGCAGCGGTGGTCGGGACTGGAGTGGCATCTCTCCTTGGTGAGTCCCTAGAGCTGGTCCTGACGGAGAGTACTGATGTCTCATGATCTCCTGGATCACCCGAAGAGCGACACGCTCCAAAGTATTCACCAGGCTCTCAGAATGGCGGTGCAGCGAATGAGCTACCATGAAGTTAATCTCCTGACGCAGAGACCTGGTGCGTTCTTCTGACGGGGCGGACAGGTCCACTCCATCGAGCGTGCCTTCAGGTGAGAACCCTTTCCACCTGATGTCGTGTGAGCGGGTTCTCTGGAAAGAGCCGATGAGGTCGGCTTCGAGGATCGCTTTGACCTCGTCATACTTCTTCTTGAGCTCCTCGGTCAGATCCTCGTACGTGACCGGAGTACCTTCCGCCATCTCAGATG
This sequence comes from Lolium rigidum, assembly GCF_022539505.1. Classification (NCBI taxonomy): domain Eukaryota; kingdom Viridiplantae; phylum Streptophyta; class Magnoliopsida; order Poales; family Poaceae; genus Lolium; species Lolium rigidum. The sequence continues at coordinate 133,570,835 of NC_061509.1, read as the reverse complement.
TAGATGGCGATGCAGTTGATGTCGAAGACTGTCCCACCGGGCGTGCCAGAATGTGTTGCGGTCAGAAAACCACCGGCGAGCAGCGACGGGCAACACAGTAGAGCCGGGAGGCTCCCAGGACTGCGGCTGGCCCCTGGTCCCTCGAGCGACGGCCCGCAAAGACTCGGCACGCACGTCCGATGCTGGTGCAAGGGCGTGCCACCCGACCTATACCTGGTCGGGAAGGTGATGGATTTGCCTCGCTTAGTTTCTCGCATGGCATACACGTAAACATTAAATACGAGCCTCGATCGGCTCTCAGGTTGTCCTGTGAATCAGCTCAAGGAGCCGATCCACCCATGATTCGTACGAGGTGTACGATCACATGGTGGTCCTGCTTGATCAATATAAAGCTAACACGACCTACTACGATTTAGGGTTTTCACCACATAATCGAAACATCCTACGCGTGATTGAGCCTGGCGGCCACGCACGGTGATCATAAACCGGCCCTAGACAAGGCCTAAACACCAACATGAAGTTGATCCCCGGAACATCCTGTCTAGGGCTAGCAAACTACACCCTACGCGCCACTGGATCCTTCAACCCGTTTGTAAGGCCTAACTATGCAGATATTAAACTAATCCTTGAAGAACAAGGGGCAATCATAACGGATCGGATCTACTAAATAATGATCAAGCGAGGTGCCGCCCTTACACCTAAGATAGGTGTAAGGGTGGCTAGACATCTAAGGGTTGCACGGACGAAAGCATATGATACGATGAAACAATGCTAACCCTAACACGTCTACGATAACTACGTTGCTCGCCATCAACAAGGCTTCAGCACGAGCAACGCATGAACAGCGAATAAACGTGTCATCGCCTAGATCACAAGATGCGATCTAGGCAGCATGATGCTTACCCGGAAGAAACCCTCGAGACAAGGGAGTTGGCGATGCGCCTAGATTGGTTTGTGGTGAACGTGATTGTTTGTTTATTTCAGAAACCCTAGATACATATTTATAGTCCATAGACTTTCTAACGTGGGAATAATCCCAACCGTGCACGAGCCAAACTCTATCTAACCGACACGTATCCTACTATATTTACAGATACACGGGCAAACTAACCCAAACTTTGTATACAAGGCCGATTCATGTATTCCTTCATGTATTTTCTTCAAGCCCATCTTAATCGCGGCCCACCTCTGATCCGGTCAAATTCTGGTGATAACACAAAGTTGGCAGAAGACACGGGGGCTTGCCTAGTGAGGCAGGGTTAATGTCATACTTCGATCAGGTAATCCCCAGTGCACTGCCACAGTACAGCCATCATTGGTATCAGTGGACACCCGCAACCACGCCTTCAAAGAGTCAGCTTCTCGAGCAGCCTGGCTTTCTCCTCTAGAAGGATCTGTGATGAAGCCGCGGGCAGGGGTCACACACCGTGAAGGCTAAGTGTCCGCCTGCCTCAAACCTTCCCTGATTCCGGGGCTTGGTGGTTGTGCGCTCCTGCTTTGCCTAAGTATGCGGCCGGAGGGCTACGGGGCAGGCCCCCGCGAGTCATTCTAGCTGCCCCGATTGGGCTCTGGCTAACAAAGTTTTGCACGACGAAGCTACTAGTCTATGAGTAACAGGGGTGCAGTCTCCGGAACAGCATAGGCAGAATGCAGCGAAGCAAGAAACCTCTCTGAGAACAAGCAAACGCTCAGCGCAAAATGCATACTCTAGGACTGCATACTCTGAAAGATAATATTACAGTTCGGCCCATGGGGCAGGACCTACTTACAAACTACGACCAATACTGCATCACGAGAACCCTACCTCTTCTTCTCCTCAGCTGACCTTGGCTACATCAGCCAAATCGGCCGCTTGGCTACATCAGGCCAGGTGACATGGCTACCCGGCACCAAAGTTTGTTCCACACATAGACCGAGAAGCGTCAGTCACCCAGGTAGCGGAAACGCAGAGTGTTGCCATACGAGAGCCCGCTGTCGTGGACGAATCTGTCCCAGCCGAAAGTGAAGGCCGCGTTCCCTGAAGGGGAAATCTCGAGCTCCAAGCTCCAGTTGCATCTACCCATGGCATGAGACAATATGGCCAAAGGGGACAGGATATAAGCGGTACCAAGAATATATCGCTTGGGAAGTGCAAGCCTTTCCTTCCAGTCGGCGGCGCTGAGGATGGAGATGAATTCAATGTAAGACGGAAGGACGCCATCCTCCAACTTCACCATGCCTAGCAAATACGGTGGAGGTGAAGGCGGATTGACCTCCGGATTGCTCTTCCTCTTGTTGCGGCTCCCCGGCGGACGACCTCGCGACCGTTTCACCATCGGGGCTGCGCTATCTCCCATCGCCACGGAGGATGACGCCCCACCAACAAGGCCCCCATGGCCACCGCTGCAACCACCTCGCCTTCCGCCTTGGCCTCCGCGCTTCCCGCTTCCCAGAGGACGACCGTGCGGCCTCCTGGCGGCAAGGCTTGTTCCCTCCGGCGCGGCTGGACCGCTGCTCTTCTTGGATATGGAGAGCCTCTTCGGCGCCATGTGATGGAAACAAGAGAGGAGGGGAAGACTGAGGAGTAGAGGAGGCAACGGGCAACTCCACCCTTTTATGCGCGGCCGGGGAAACGCACCGGCGCTTTGGTCGCCGTGTGATGACCAAGGAGGTAGCACCATGTGCCCCTCACAATTCAGCGCACAACCGCAGAACCGCGGCCCATGCTGCGATGGTTACTGGATCAACGGTTGTTTGGTGTGCGCGACCCAAATGCGGGCGGTCACACGACCCAAAGCACCCACATGGCATGGGAACCTCTTCAACGGCCGCATATGTTTTGGTTTACCCCTCTGCGTGCACCACTCGAGCAGGGGCTGGGCATGGTGTCCTATCCGGAATTAGCCTCCTCGAGCTTCAAGCTTGGGCTATTGAGCTCTGGTTTCGGGCTTACGTGTCACAACCACCTCACCAAGGTACTTGATGTTGAATGACTCGAGCACCACATGCACGGGAACCAAGGAACATAGAGCGCAGAAGAGGTGGATATATGGGCTATCTCCGTAAGGAACCAGGCAGTGCATCATTGTCCGGAATAGGGAGCATTGAGATTGCCTCTCCGAGGAATCAACGTGGCTACCAGGGCAAGATCCTCTGCGAGGCTGCATCGCTCCAAAAAGCTAAGTTTCTTCTAGTTCCTTCTCTCGCAAATTCTTTGCGTGGTTCTCAGGTGCTCTTGTCCCTTCTAACTGTATTATCGGAGGAGTCTTAAGCAAACCCTCGCGAGTTATCTTAGCTACCTTGAATAGAGGGTAACATGCATTGGTCCTAATCGAGCTAACTGTCATGTTGCCTAAACCAGAGGATAGCCTCTGAGACGATACATGACAAAGAACAACGACGCACGAAACCTCCGCGAGAGTTGCAGGGTCACACTAGCAGGAAACACTTCATTCAAAAGCATATTTACATTATAGATAGTGCCTCGCGGGCGTTCTTGGGGGTAGAAAAGAGTAGACGAACCTTTAACCACACCAGTCCCCACTCTCATCTTCCTCGCGTGACCTCCCATCCGCAGAGAGCTCTGGAAGAGCTCGTTTTCTTCATTTGTTCTCCTACTAGCTCGTAGTTCGTCTGCGTTGGGTGATAGCCTTCCGCACATCGAGGACTAGTATTCGTCCATGTTGGATTGTGCCCGCTGTGGTAGCGGGATGTCAGGGTAATTCTACCTAAAATACCTTGATGCATTCTTTTTCATCCTTCTTTCTTGATTAGATCCCGATTCCCCGCATATGTTCTGAAGGTTGAGCGGCACGGGCAAGGCATTCCCCGCACAAGGAATTGCCGGAGAGATGGAGGCGGGAGATCTAAGGAAATCGAACGAGATCTCCCACAACCTTAGAAGGAACGATATCAGTAACCCAATATTGCCGCCGTATGTTCTTAACTTTTTGTGTAATTATGTAGCCCGCCGCGCAGTATTTTCGGTGTTTATGCAGCTACTGGAGGAGACAGATCTTCAAGGGGAATGCAATAGGTTGCGTGGGGAGATCGCCCATTGGCAGAAACTCCACGAGGAGACCATGGTGTGCTTGGAGCTGGGCAATGATTGCTTCGAGAATGTGGTTGCCAAGAGGTAGGAGCTACTCCTTGAGTGCGAACGCCTCCGCGAAGAGAATCTAACTCGAAATGGGAAGCTCAATCTGGCTATGGATGACGCCATGTTGGCGAAAAGAGAGCTTCGGACGCCTGCATGAAGCTCTCTGAGATGCGCAAGACGCTTTTAGATTTAAAGGATAAACTAACTCACTTCAGGAACACTTCTTCCTGTTGAGAACATTGATTAAATACACAATCATAGGAAGGTAAGATCATATGCTTCCTTTTCAACAGATTCCTAGTGTTGAGTCTATCATGGATCAAAAGCCAGAAGAAGAATTTGTGCTTTGGCTGGCAAGAGGACTTCCAAATCCAACCAAAGTGAGGGTGCACCTCTTGATATCCAATCATGGAATTATAAGCTTGTTTAATAGTGAAGACATTGCTTCCCCAGATGTAACTCCATTTATCTAAATCATTCTCACTTATCTTTTCTCTAGCATGCTGACAAATATTCTCCATTATCAAGAATTCCGAAGAAGCCTGTTGTGGAAGTGGTAAATGAAATAAGTCTTCCAAGAATTCAGAATCAATCACTTCTCTGACGGACATAAAATGATTCCTTGCATAGGTGAATAAGTGTGGCAGAATGTGCTGCAAACAATTATCCTCCCAATTATCCAACCTGAACAAACTTGATTTTCAATCCCCTATACTGCATTTGGCTAAACCTTTGTATGCATCAATTAACTTCAAATGTGTTCTCCACCAAAAGGATCCCTCCATAGTCACCCTTGGCAGAGTCCCATTATTGTAATAAGCACCTTTAACAAGTTTTACCCAGGGACTGTCATGATCATTGTAGAATTTATCCAATTTTTTCAAAAGAAGAGCTTTGTTCTGAACATCCAGGTTTAGAACCCCAAGACCACCTTGGTTTTTGGGTTTAGCAATCTTTTTCCAAGAAATAAGTGCTGCACCTTTAGCTTGGACATCACCAATTTTTTTTCCTCCAGAGATAATGCCTCATGTATTTGATCACTTGCTCCTTTACAGTAATGAGCACATCAAAACAGCACATAAAGAAAATTGGCAGAGAGGAAAGAACAGATTTAACTAACTACAATTTCCCTCCATAGTTTAGAAAATCAGCTAAACCTCCCAATCTAGACTGAACTCTTCGTATCATTGGAATAAAGTGTTCCATAGCAGGTCTAGTGATGCATAGTGGCAATCCAAGATATGTGAAGGGGAAGCTTCCAGTTTTGCAGTTTAAGGTGGCAGCAAAGTGTAACAGTCTTTCATTGTTCATGTTTATTGGCACTAAGTTGGATTTATGATAATTCACTTTCAACCCTGTGGATTCAGCAAAAGTGTGTAAAAGTGTTTTTAGACAAATCAGTTGCCTTGCTTCAGCTTTCATAATTATCAGAGTGTCATCAGCATATTGTATCACATGAAAATCTGGACAAGCACAAGGGATTGGCTTCAAAATCAAATTCTGATCCATTGCCTTATTTAGAACAGATTGTAACAAATCTGCTGCCAAGACAAAAAGAAGAGGAGAGAGAGGGTCACCTTGTCTGACCCCTCTCTTGCAATAGAATTTCTTCCCAGGAATTCCATTAAGTAAAACAAAAGAAGTCCCACTGGATAGAATAAGGTTAATCCATCTTATCATCTTTCACCAAACCCTTTAGCTTTCAGAATCTTAAGAATGGAACTATGCTCAATTCTATCAAAAGCCTTTTCAAAGTCCAATTTCAGCAAAATGATTTCTTCTTTTGATTTATGGCACTGGAACAGATATTCAAAGGCCCATCCTAGGAAATCTTGAATAGATCTTTTTTTGAGGAAACCATATTGATTCTTGTGCACCAATTTCAGAATTATTTTTTGCAGTCTATTGGCCAACAGCTTGGTCACAATCTTAAGCACACTATTGAGCAGAGATATTGGCCTGAAGTCTCCAGGATGCATTGGAGTATCAATTTTAGGAATCAAAGTGATGTAGGAAGAATTAATGATTTCCAAAGAAATGTTTCCATCATAGAAGTCCATAATCACTTTTTTAACATCTGTACCAATAATACTCCAGCAATTCTTTATAAAATCATTATTAAAACCATCTGGCCCTGGAGATTTGTCATTTGGCAGTCTCTTGATGACTTCATCAATTTCTTCTTCGGACAAAGGGATTTCAAGTTCTTCTCTCATGTCATTATTCATAGGATTATCATATAATTCTTCCAAATTAAAGTGCATTTCAGGGCTATCAGATTTTCCCATTCTCTCTTTGAAAGCATTCCAAAGAACCTCTGCTTTACTATCATGATCAGAGACCTCAATATTTTGCTCATTTCGCATGGAAGAAATATAATTCTTTCTAAAGCTGATGGTGGCTTTTGTATGGAAGAATTTTGTGTTTGCATCACCAAGCTTTACCCAATTTATCTTTCCCCTTTGATTCCAATAAGCTTTCTGATTCTGAAGAAGAGTAATAACATGGGATTTCAAAATGTCTCTGAGATTCCATTACTCAAGAGATAAAGTTCTGAATTCCTCCAAATTATCCAAAAGACAAATAACAGAATTCACTTTATTTATAAGGTCCTTCAAACAAGGGAGGTTTTTTGCCCATAATTTCAAAGCACTTCTCAGGTTTTTGAATTTAGCATTTATCATTTTCGCACTATCAATATAACCCACAGGGATATTCCATGCATTTTGAACAATATCCTTGAATTGACTGTGTTGAAGCCAGTAATTTTCAAATATGAAAATATTTGATCTGGGAATCTTAGAACCAATTGTGACCACACAAGGCACATGATCTGATGTTGGTTTTGTCATTGAGTGAACAAAAGTAGAGGGAAATGAACTAGTCCATGAGGCTGATGTAAAAAAACCAGTCCAATTTCTCCAAAAGAGGATCTTGTTGCATATTACTCCAAGTGAATCTTTTTCCTTTTAAAGGTAACTCAATAAGTCCCAAATTTCTAATTGCCTCATTGAAAATTAACATGTCATTTACATCTCCCCCTGGCTTGTTTCTGTCAGAAGGCTTTCTGATGAAGTTAAAATCTCCCATAACAAACCAATCACCCCAGCACCAAAAGGGATATAATAAAGCACAACTGTCTCCATATAACCCAGATAAGCAAGTTTACTGAAGTACATGACAAGCACGGAAGCATATTTACATTACATATGACTTTCCAACTACCAACCAACATGAGATGGTTTCCAAGCACCCCAGCACCAAAAGCTTTAGACTTGAAATACATAAGGAACAATTATTTGTTAGGCCTTTTCTTTGGCCCATGAGCAGCTCCACCAGCAGCTCCATCTTTCTTCTCTTTGGCAGCAGCTACAGTAGTTGTTGCCATTCCTTTTCCTTTCTTCCCAATGGGCTTGGAAATAGTTTCTTCCTGCATGGAGGTAGCAGAACCTGGAGCTTTAATGTCTCCAACCGCAACCTTGCTCTTTTTCACCAGTTTTCTGTCCACATCCTTGTTATCCACCTTACAGAAAGAGGAAGCCAGGTTTTTAACCACTTTTGAGTTAATCAAAGGAGGATTGGCATTACAAGTCAGGCAATTTTTGCTAGAACAAGTAGCATGATTCTTGAAACCATCATTCAACAAAACCAGCCTAGGACTCCTTCTTACCTCTGACTCCACCAGAGGAATCTTGCCTTCCCTTCTTTTCCTCTTGGGAGAGACAACTTCCATAACATTATTCCCAGGGGAAGAAAATTCAGCAACGTTATCAAGCAAAAGGCATGTAGGAGCCTAGGATACAACACATTTATCAGGAATGCAGAAAGCAATAGTTGGTTCAGAAATGATTGGTTCTTGTATAATTTCCCAAAGCTGTGAGGAAAGAAATTCTGTTGCCCAATCAAATTTCTCAGGTGACATGAGCATGAGAGTAACATAGTTAAACCAACTTATAGGAATTTGAAGCACATTAGAGCCTCCATGAGACTCCTTAGGTAGAAGGTTAGGAGCAAAGTATATCTCCCAAAGCTCCAATCCCTACTTTGAGAACCTTGAGTGTAAATTGTGTTCTTCAGGCACAGGAAAGAAATAAGTTTCCACTCTACCCAACATCAGATGGGCAACTTCAGGGGGCTGCATATTGAGATTGTTGGGAATAATCACATCCTCTCCCATGTCATCAACCATGCCATTATCTTCTTCTTCCCCCCACAGCATCCAAATCCTGATAAGCATTTAAAATATTGTTGAGCCCATCACCAAGAGGCACAACCAACTGATTGACCTCTGCATTAACTGCAATCTCGATATTGAATGTCGCGCGTCTTCCCCGTGGAGGCCATGGAAGAGGAATTCCGAGGAGGACCAGCGGATGGTGGTGGAGTTGCAGCACGTGGTGCTCATTATGCAGGCGCGTTGTACTTGGAGGTAGTAGGTGCCGGTGCAGCACCACGAGATGGTGGTGCTGATTGTCCCGGAGACCATGACGATGTACGACCTGCAGAATTCTAGCTCTTCTCCATGGTGGTTGACGATCCTGCACTTCACGTTCAGCTTTGCAAGCAAGATGAATCAAGCGAGTAATAGTGTTGTACTCCTTATAATCTAAAATATGCTGAATCTCTTTATTCAAACCACCAAAGAAACATGCAAGCATAGCCTCATTATCGTCTACAATACCACAGCGAATCATGCCAGTTTGCAATTCTTGATAATAGTCTTCTACAGAATTTTTCCCTTGTTCTAAGCGAGACAATTTTTTAGAAAATCACATTGATAATGTGGAGGAACAAAACGAGTACGCATAGCAAGTTTTAAACCAACCCCCAAGTAGTAGGAATATTAGCATGATGTACTCTACAATGCTCAGACCACCAAATAGATGCAAAATATGTGAACTCACAAGTAGCAGTACTAACACGCAAGTGATCAAGGTATTTTAAACATGCAAAACGTTATTCTACTTCCAATTCCCATGTAAGATACACATCAGGATTATATCTACCCTCAAATGGCAGAATATTCAATTTAAGTTTTGCAACATGATCATCATCACGTACCAGACGTGGAGGTGGGCGAGCATTGCGGTTCAGTTGTCGTGGACGACCAGGTGCAGGTTGTTCGACTTCCTCGCCGTCCAGGACGTTCTCATCTACCCGCTCGTCCTCGTCTCCTCCATAATCTTCGTATCCTTCATCAGAAGGCGCGTCAGGTGCGGCTGCTGCAGCAGGAGCGGTACCCGCAGGCACCACCGCCCGAGGAACGCGGCGTGCGCGTTGTCGCACGTTGTCGCGAGGTGGCGGCAACCGAGTCAAGATATCCTGGAACTTGGCATTGAGCTTGGAGTTGAAAGCTACCTCGAGGCCATCCATCTTGTTTAGCGCGTTGGTGAGTTTGGCGTCCACGTCACCAAGGCGCGCATCTACGTCCTGTGCATGCCCACCTAAAAGGTGGGTGAAGTGAGCAAGCAACTCCTTGTTCGTCATCTAAGACGGGTCAACAGCGTCCGTCGTGGTTCCTGTCATGATTAGTACTCAAAATGGACAAATGTATATGCCTACAAACTACGGAATCTGGTGGTTCACGCGTAATTCGTCAAGCAAAATACAGAGCTCTTACAAGTTCTTACCCAACAGGAGGAAGGTAATACAGCAACCAACAAGGATCAGCGTCTCCAAAGATTGCCAGAGCGATTACCAGGTGTCGACATGGTGCACGTGGAGACAATATGTGGAGCTGTAGGAAGGCTAATATGATAGCAAAACAACAATTGTCAAAACAACAATGCAATATTGAAATTATGCTCAACAACGGTACTGTGCTGGTCCTAGGCTAGATCGTACTAGAGACGCGAGCCTAGAACACTAACGAGGTCACAACGTGGCACACAAGCAACTAGCAGCGATGAGGTGGCGATGATGTGGCGAACTTAGATGCGAAAAATCACTATGATGGCAAATGTCTCAAACTGATCCCCGAGGTCTAAAAACAGTATAGCCTCAGAAAAAAAATTGTCGAAATTTTGGAAGTGCTCCGGAAAGCGCACAGGCGCAAAAAAATATCGCTATAACGGCCAGTGGCGAAAAGTGATCACCAAGGTCAAAAACCAGTGTAGCCAGAAAAAATTTCAGAGGCGTTTCCAGACTTTTTTTGCTCCACAATTCTTTACCGGCGGCCGAAACTTATCTCATGGAATTTTTTTTACAGCACGGGCGAAATTAGAAGGCAAAAACTAAGGAGGAAAAACAATAAAACCTAATTCCGTCGTAGTAGAGAAACAACAACAATCCGTGTATATGGTAGGTGTATATGGAGATGGTGGAAGTATATGGCAAGTGTATCTGGCGATGTCGGAAGTATATGGCAGGTGTATATCGCGATGGCGGAACTATATGGCAGGTTTATATGGCAGGTGTATGATAGATGCGGATGTATATGGAAGGTGTATATGGCGATGGTGGAAGTATATGGCAAGTGTATCTGGCGATGTCGGAAGTATATGGCAGGTGTATATCGCGATGGCGGAACTATAAGGCAGATTTATATGGCGATGGCGGCGGTGATCTACGTATGGTGCGAGCGACGGCGTGACTAATCTGATACCACTTGATAGGCCAAAGGTGGCCGATATTTCGATGAGACGAGGATAATTCAATTTTTTGGTAGAGTTCGTGCTTGACGATCCGACTACACGTGCAAAACTCGTGCGCCAATGCAATCGCTAGGACAATCTCCGGAAGTTACTGATCTTGCGGATGCACGATCAGCCTGACCAGCGAGGGTCTTAATTCCTACCTGAAATCGAGAACAAGTAAGAACTAATGATGCAATCAGAATATTACGGATATAGATGAAAGCTTTATTGAATAAGGTGTGATTCCGAATAGTCGGTCTTGTTCTGGGTGTTAGCCTCAAAAGAAGTACACGAGAGTTGCAACAATGGCTAACTTTTAGTCTAATCAAAATCCGAGTCTAAACGTGAAGGCTATGGGTGTATTTAAAGGATGAAAATGTGGGGTTTCGGTCATCCATACGTACTGTGGCCGAAACAAACCCAAGAAGGCATTTTTCCCTTTAATACAGACTCTAAAAAGTGGTTGACATAATTCATGCGAAAATGACATGGGCCTGGCCCAATACTAAAGGTGACGCAGCACCATTTATGCTATGGACGAAATTATGAGGTGGAAAACTCTATATTTCGTCCATATCTTCATCTCTTCTTATGGTGGCTTCAAAGTTCTGAAATCTCCACTTGCGGCGTCCTCTTCAATCCTCAAATGCTTGCTGCCATCTCCTCCATGTGTGATCATCCTCCAATGGTTGTCCTCCTCATCCATGATAGGTCCATCATTCCTAAGAGTAAAAAACATATCTGATTTAGGCAGCATCATATTCTCATGTATGTGAGGAATAGTTCCAACAAACGAAAGTACCTGATAGTTAAGTTGTTTGGCACGAGCTCGAGTGATTGGTCCTTGTATTTGTGTGGCTGTAGGTACAACAGTTGTATCAATAGATGGGATGTCCTCATCAAGTTTGATCCAGACGACTTCAGTTTCCTTGCTTTCTCTAGGAATAAACCTAAGTTGAAGGATTGTACGGGTGTAACCATCTACAACAAATATTTGCAAAAACACTCGGACTTTGTTCACAATATGTGGTTCAATTATTAATCTTGTATTAAACCTACGAACTCCCTCTAAATTCAACATCCCTCGGTTGATTTGGTGCCATACGATCCATATTCACTACGTCATGTCAGATTTACACGTGAAGTAACGTTGCTTCAATGGTAGATGCATCATCGTCAATCACAACGCCATGTGATTCGTGTTTGACCTTCTGGTCCTTGTGTTCCGTGCCCATATCTATATATGCTAGGCTCGTCAAGTAAACCTAAATATTACGCATGTACAAAACTATCTTCACATGTGTGAGAAATAGTCTTATACCCGTTGTATGTGAATGGAGGGATCCATCACATCCGATTGATAGGAAGTGCTTCGAAATGCCAAAATTTAGCAACGTCGCATATTTAGGAGAACACTAATATCTTGATATTGTTGTGAGGGCTCATCTTATAATGCTACTCTCGATCTAAGCACTACAAGATGCGCACATAATAAAGGATTAACTCATCACATACAGTTAAATATCTGTGTGATATAGTATAGTCATTTCTTCATGTCATGATCTCCATCTTGCCGTGCCGGCACGACCTCCAATGTTGTAGGCGCCACGGTCATTGGCTCTCGTACACGATGTACTCCGTTATAAGAATAAGACAAAATATAATTAACATATGCATGCAATGCAATGGCATTGCTATACCACATCATGGGTGCCCCTTCAAAACCAAGTTAGACGTTCCTCTATTTAGTTGAGAAAGTTTTGCGCGGATTCTAGGGGCAACGTATCTAGATCGTCAATCTACTTACGCCAAGCCACAACATGGATCCGCTAGTTGCTTATTAACCGTTCTGGGGTGTTCGACAGAGTGAGATGACAATAATCTTAAACCATCGACCATTGACTTCGTCACATACGTATGAGCCCCGTGTAGATCTTCAAAGAGAATCTACCCAGCTTTCTAGTGCAACTCTGTTTTCACTATAGTAGCAGAGGCTGACACTTGTAAATCACATATATGGTGTAAAATCACGTGTCTTGTGAGACCAGTCTGGCGTGACGGTACGCGTAAAGTCGGTCCGAGCCAACTTCTATTCCGCTATACCACAAAAACTAGAATTAAACTAAAAATAGAAAGCAAGAAGATCCAGCGCCCACTATGTTCCATCCTGTTCTAATCGTACAAAGCATTTACGCATATAATCGGCCTTGATACCACTGTAGGGATTCATACCATAAAAAACAAAAAATCCTATGCAACAACGAATAAACTACCAAGATCTAATCTAGGAGATGCATGTAACGATGCAGTAGCATGTAACAATTGGACACCTTGATTTGCGTACCGTTGGAAATCCAGTGCTGACGCGTAACGGTTGGTGTCGATGTAGACGATCACAATCCGTTCAATTTTGGCGATCCAACTTGATCAACTATGTCGCTTGTGTGGTGGCTCCAAGGTGATGCACACATACGGCTTGGGGATGTCGGCTCCTTCTTGTTCCAGCAAGTTGGAGTCGAGGTAGAGAGATCGCTCCGGCGTCACGATGGTGTGACGACGAACTTGGTGCAAATACGGCAGGGCTTCGCCCGGACTATCTTTTTGGAGCTCACCGGAATTACTGTTCGGGCGAGATTCCGGCGATCACCGCCAGAGGTCTGAGGACCAATGAAGGTAAACGGCAAAGGACAGAAGAGGACCCCGACGAGGACTGGCGACTGCCGATGGCGGTGAGGATACCGTCGATGTGCGATGGGCGAAGGCGGCTCTGGGCGTGGGGAGCTCGGGGCAGCGTGGCTCTTGTGGACTTGTGATATTGTGGCCAGCCCCGGGGCTCCCGTATATAAAGGCTCGGACCCGAGAGGACATAGGATGTATGAATCCTAATTGTACTCCCGGTCAAATCTTGTCAAACTCAGATTGGAACCAAACAAGGAAGTCCCCAAGTGAACTGGAATAGAAAAAGGAAAGCTCCTCCCTCCCACTTCCAAACCAAGTGGAGAGACGACTTTCGTTTCCCACTTGTCAACGACGTCCAGCTGGCCGACCGGCCCACTTGGAGTACGGGTGGGCCCCACCCGGCCCTAGGCTAGGTGGGTTCTCCCCTTTCGGAACTTTCCAGTACAACCTAAAAATCCGGAACTTTTTGGAACCATTCCGTACTTCCCATGTATGTTCCAATAGGTTTGTCGCCCTTCCGAATCATCCGTGATATCCCCGAATGCACTCGGGAGACAGAAAACACAACACTTGATATCTCTCTATCCATAGCGGTGTCGAACCTTAAGTGTGTGACCCTAAGGGTTCATGATTATGTGGACATGACTATGTCCATAGCCAGTGGTTAATAGAGGGATCTGAAGATCCATATTAACACCCACATATTCAACGACGATCTTATCGAGTGAACCAATTATGGCATTCATATATAATTCACATGTGCTGCGATATCTTAGTTACCAGAGATTTGATCGTTGGTACCTTCATTACTTATTCTTATCTTGTTATCAGTAAGTACTTTTTTCTCGTCGTAATAGTGCACCCTCGTGTGACCTAGTCATGGTCTTGCAAGAGATTGAGTGCGTATTACCGAGAGGGCCCAGAGAATATCTTTATGTTACTTGCATGGACAAATCCCACTCTTGATAACATACAACCCAACAAGTATTTTATAGAATACATGCGAGATAGCTTTATGATCACCCAATAACGAAGTGACGTTTGCAAAAAGCTATGGATGTGTCCAATACTTGGGAGTTGTATAATCTCATGGTCAAAGGAATAGTACCGATGACAACGGGACACCTTTGCAATTAGAACTATATAACACGATCAGTTGCTACACTTTGATTAAGTAATGTCCATCATATTATTCTTTTTATTAATATGACCTTGCTAATAAGTGACACTATGTCCATGGCTATGGAAACAAATAGCCAACACTTATTTCGTGAACTAATATAGAGGCATACTAGGGACACATTGTTTTCATATTCAACACATGTATTATGTTTCCGGGTAATACAATAAGCATGGTATATAAAAATTATCATCAACATGGATTGGTGATAATAAATATTCTTTTATTATTGCCTCTTGAGCACCAAAACCCTTCAAATCCAACCGCGCCTTGTCCATGCAACAGCCCCAGCCACGTTCAGTTTACACATACCAGCCGGCGGCGGAAGCCAGCACCATACTTGCACAGCATAACGGCCACCTGTCGCTTCCTTCTTCGGTGGAGAGGAGATCTCCAAGTCTCATAGAAAGCTAGTTATGAAAGCATGTGCTGCCCCCGGACTCTTTTGTATGTCCTCATGGATTAGCTTCCTTCTAGCATGCCATATGGACCAGAGTGTTGCTATCATCGTTGTGATCAGTGTGATCCATCGACTCGAGCTTGGAAAATAGCCATTGTCACGCCGATGGCTCCGTGGACAAGCTAATGTGCTCGACGATAACTGGACTAGAGGGATCCCATATACACCTCGACATGGTTCACTCAATGAGGGAATGATTCCATGAATCTTCCATGCCACACATAGAGCACGCCAGGGATGGTACCATGCCCTTGTGGTGTCGAATATAACTCGTTGGCAAGGAGCACGGAGCATGCCGCCAGAGGAAAACCCTCACTTTAGTTGGGACACTACATTTCCATAGTTTAGTCCATAACTTCCCTTCCAAACCAGGTCTAGCAGAGCCCGAGCGCTCGTCAATCCAATCCTCTGTCACTCGCTTTTTTGCTTACAAGTGCACGGTATGCCGAGCGAACCGAAAAAGCACCGTCTTCTCAAAATGCCATGCCGAGAAGTCTTCCTGGATCCTTGTGCAGAGCGGAATACCTATGATCACCTCCGCATCCATTAGAAGGAAAAACTTGCTAATGAAATATGCTTTCCATGACGCTGTTGAAGCATCAATGTAGTCGCTCACCAACCTGGGTGCCCCCTCCTTTTTTGGTGCAGTTGGCATCAACCTCTCATCCCGTGGAAACCAATTATCGCTCTAGGCATCGGTGGATTTGCCGTCACCAATACGACGTACGAGACCAACTGCCAAGGCATTGTGTGCCTCGATAATGGCTCTCCAAACATGCGACGGGTGACTGCCCAGTTCAGCCTCAAGAAGGATCGGCCCTGTGAAGTAGACTAATTTTAAGCACACGGACACTAAGCGTTTGAGGTTCCTAGAGAACGCGCCATGCCTGATGGGCAAGAAGAGCAAGATTAAAAATCTCAATGTCTCTGAACCCCAACCCACGAGCATATTTCAGTTGAGTATGTTTCTGAACCCCAACCCACCAGCATATTTCGGTTGAGTCATCTTCTCTCAGGAGACCCAACATGTTCTTCTCTCCCCATCTCTGCATCCTCACCAGAACTTCCTCAACATGGAATTGATATGCTCACAAAGTCCCTTGGGTAGCTTGAAACATGACATAGAAAAAGTGGGTATAGCTTGCACTACTGACTTGATGAGAATATCCTTCCCTCCTACTGGCAGGAGATGTTCCAGCTATCCCAGGACCTTTCCATACTCTATCATTCAGATATTTGAAAGCACCGCCCGTAAACCTACCAACATCGGCCGGCATTCCAAGGTATTTCTCATTTAGGGTCTCCTTATGAATGTCAAGCTCAGACTTGACATCCCCTCTGATATTCGTCGGGTATCTCTTGCTAAAGCAAATAGAAAACTTATCCGTATTAATACGTTGTTCCGAAGCATTACAATACTTCAGCAGCACATCCTTCACATCTCGTGCTCCCTCAATACTTGCTTTGAAGATGAGAGATAAGGGAAAGTTCTTCAGAATCTATTTGGGCAATACCTGGGCCGGAGACATGGCTGCCTGACAACAAGCCCATGTAAATCCTCGCTGAAAAAGGCTACGAAGTAACATGTTTCAGTGTTTTTGTCTTAGCTCGTCATGTGATCCTTTGCCTGTGCTTTGAAGCTTTTTATAGTTACACGCCAGGTCAAATGATAATGAGAAAGCCTTCTGCCGATGTTACCCAGTGAAATACGCAATGTGTTTGGTGGGATACGTACAAAATGTGCTAAAGCAGTTGGATGATGCCTAGTATGCACGCCCCAAATGCTGCTCTTTGTAATACTGAACATACTTTGTATTTTGCAATTGCAGTTTGTTGTTCAAAACGAGATCCAGAAATGGGTGAGTCTGTTACTACTAATTTTCTGGGGAATGGAGTTACTGTGCGACCACCGGCCATCGATTACTATATGAATTTTACTGCGTATGGATCAACATAAACCATCTGCATACTGAGATATTGGAACTTCACAAAGATGTCTGAAAATTAAGAAGAATATATATGTACAATTAGATGGAAATGGTGATTACTACGTTGTTTTTATTGCAATTTTACTAAGTTTTATTAAGTAAACATGGATTTTGAAGAATTACTAGATGGTGCATAATTTCTGATCAGATCAACTGAGTCAGCAATAAGAATGGAGATCATCATGCAGAAAAAATTGCTTGTCTTGCTTTCATATTCTTAGTGAAATAAATGAGCAGGATGTAAATTCATTGGATGTGCCAATATTAGCGTGACCCAGCTAGCTACAGACGTTACACATTTTTGGCAGCAATTGATTGGAGATAGATAGGGAAAGAAAGTTTCGGCAAAATACTTATTTGTCATTAATTTTATGCATCCTGACAAACATGAAATGGCGTGAAACTTTCGACCTTTCCAGAGCACACAAAAGCTTTACGCATAATCTATATACCTAATAATAAAGGAGCTAAGGTTTCTGCCAAAATTTTCGTCCAACTTTTCGTTGGACCGTTTTGCCCTCCCACCAAATCACTTAATACGCACATATGCCATCATACCGGTCAAACGAAATAACACTATGTCCGGTCGAATCCGAACCATGGTTCGCCGCCGCCCCTATAAGATCAGTCTGCCTCCTACCCCGATTCTCTAATCGAAAATCTCCCACCGAATCGATAGCTAGGGTTTCCTGTCGAGATCTATCCTGCCGAATCGATAGCGAGGTTTCCAGACGAGATTCCCATCATTGGCCGGTGCGGAAGGTGCTCCCAAGCGCTTCACCGCCAATGGTGCGTCGGGGGTGTCTACCATCACGCGTCGCCCGGCTGTTCCTGAGGCAAGGTTGTAGATGCAGAGGATTCGGGCCCCGGTTCTTTTGAGACACGGTCGAATTCCGTGCGAACCTAGCTCTGCCGCAGCCGGCAGCTTCGTCCTTGCCACACTCAAGAAAGAGGAGCAGAGGCGGAGCTCGCTGGGAGGAGCGCCTCCCCGTGTGTAAGCGGCCGCACTGCAGATGCGCTACATCTTTCGCGATACTGAGGAGGCATGCCATGGAGTTTGCAGCTTCCAAAGGTTCCACGCCTCTGATGGCGTCTCTGAATCTGGGTTTTTTTTTTCCGAATCTGAATCTGATAAAGGACAGAGAAGACGGCAGCAGCGATATGCATGGTCGTGACCCGTGAGCGTCGCCACGGTAGACCGCATGGCCCTCCACTGCGAGGATGCCCAGCGCATCACCCGGCCCGGCCGCCCCTGTTGCGGCTGCGGTCGATGCCTAGCACCGCGCCGCCCCCATGGTGAGACTTCTGGCGCGATCTGGCCCTCCACGGCGAGGACGCCAGGCGCAGCCCCTGGCCTGGCAATCGGACGCCTTTCAAATCCTCCAGTTGATTCATCTTAAATAAATCCTCCCATTGATATTGGCCTCTCTAATTGACAATCGGCTGTGTCATGTGCTGTCTCCACCCGTTCTATACAATTATTGATTGATATTTTGTGCACTGCTCCGGCTTGTCTTTTGGTGATACACTCCGCCATCCTATTTCATGTTGCATGTTCATGGGTACCACAGCCAGATTACTGGATAGATGTGAGTATTGTTGTCAGTTGATTATTCTGTTTGCATACAGGTAATGATTTCAATGCTAAATTTTGTGTGATGCTCTGCAGAAGTGCTCACAGATCACGATCTCATCAGGATGGTATACAGGTCACTACATAGCAACTCATCCCTCTACGATTTCAGGTGATGCATCTGGAAACTAGCGTACATTTTACAGTAGTTAAGCATTGATATTAGCTACTGGTTTGGAGCATGGTGTTGAAATAGATTTTCTCGATTAGTGAAGGTATGCCTCAGCTGCAAAAACGAGATCAATTATTCCTCCTGAGCACGCCGCGGACAGATTGAGGCGCTCTCTAGGATTCGCCTGAGGTCCCTCCTGTGTGGGCCTGCTGTCGATGCCGGAGCAGAGTGCGGGGACGGCTAGGTAGGAGGGAAAGGAGGACGTAGAGGAGAGGGGACGGCAGAGGTGGCATGGGGACAAATATTTGGGGCTTGGGGATGAGAAGCAACTCCCGCCCTCCTGGTTGTGACTGCTCACAATCGTGGCTGCTGAATCTGGCTGTTCAACTGAAGATTGAAATCTCGCAGTTAGCTATGAATGTATAGTGGTTTTTATACCGGTGATCTACCGACTAATTCTACCTTCTCGTGCTGCCAAAACCGATAGAGCGTATATGTAACTTGGCCGGTTGAAGCAGGAGAAGAAGCGACTAAATCCACACCTGTAGCGAAGCGGCGATTTGCGGATGGTCCGGAGCAGGAGAAGAAGCGAGGAAGGATATTTGATGTCGCCGGTTGGATTCGATTTGGTTTTCCCGTGCTTGGCTGGTGCTGACAGCCAGCTCTATGGGGTACTATCCATTGGCAATTAAAAAAAATATTTTGCAGGTGCTACACCTGTGAAGATGTTGCCCAAAGTGTGCAAGATTAGGAGGATTCGAAACTTCAATTTGCTAATTCATCATATGTTTGGTGCATGCTCTTTGCAGAGGTACAATCTCTAGGAGAGAAGGGATAGAAATAGATCAACCATGTACTGATTAAAAAATAGTATGTTAATAATATATTTAAATAGTAATTGATTTAAAAATAAAAACGTTAAATAATAAATAATCAGACTAAGACTAGGGTTAGACGGGTCAATCAACTTTAAACAGAACTTTGAGAAGTGACCAGCTTTTTAAAAAATAAACAGAGTTTCCAAAATCCCCAATCCATCGTTTTGTTATAAATCAACCTTTGTTTAGCGTCACAAATATAGATCAGGGATGTTACACACCATCATGATAAATCCGCAAAACTACAATATAGGGATGAATCATGAAGCAAGCTTATATTACATTAGGATACATTGGATTTTCAAAAAAAAAAATACATTAGGATACATTGGGATGATGCCTAAAATCATTAAAAGTGTTATAAATCGTTGAAGCCAGAGCCTTGGAAGCTCATCTTAGGATTAATCATGCTCTTCACGAATAGGATAAACATGATCATCTTCGTCTATGGTGGCACATAGAAGAAGTGATTCGCTGGAGTCTTTTAATTTTAATTTATCCCGGTGCAACGCACGGGCACTTTTGCTAGTTATTCCTTAAAGCGAACAAAGAACGTCTTCTTCTTTCCTGAGCCAAATTCCATACAATTTACAGTACTCAGTTGTGCCATGGCTCAAGATGATGATATCAATAACCACAACGCACTGCAGGTGACCAGCTCCGACTCGATGAATCCCTGCAAGGACATGAGCGGGGGCGAAGACTCCAAAGGCAGCAGTCGCCTGGTAGTCGTGGGTGCTATTGACAAGGGGAAGGGTGTTGCAAAGACAGAAGGAGAAGACCAGGTTGGTGGATCTAATGGTAAGATCAGCCCTCCACACGTCGCAGCTGCTGCCAGAGATAGCAGATCAGGTGGCCACCGTGGCAACAGAGAATTGCACATCACCACGGAGCGTGAGAGGAGGAAACGGATGAGCAAGATGTTCAACGAGCTTCGCAGCCTCCTCCCTACCCTCCCCGACAAGGTGATGAGATTATGTTATACTCGTATATTAGGGCTTCGTGCATCAGATGCAGCTCCTCACTAGTCTTTTGGTGTTTCAGGTTGACAAATCGAGCATAGTGATGGACACGATACACTACATCAAGAGCTTGGAGGGGACGCTGATGGAGCTTGAGAAGCGCAAGCAGGAGATGCAGTTGGAACGAGGCAAGGTCGGTGCCGCAGCCAATAGTGGGATCTCATCTTCAGCGATGGCGATAACACCTACAACCCTGGTGGCACAGGCGCCAGTAGTACTGCCAGGTGCTGGGATCTGGTCAACAGGAGCAGCGCCACCTATAACTGTTGGCATGGTGGCGCCGGCGCCGATGGGGCTACAGACGTGGTCGGGGCAGAACGTCGTCCTAAGCTTGTCGGGCAATGATGCATGGATCAATGTATGCGTGGCACGACGGCTGGGCGTGCTGACAATGGTGATGGCCGTGCTCGAGAAGCACAACATTGACGTAGTCACCTTGGGGATCTCGTCTGACAATGCCCGGACCATGTTCACCATCCATGCTCGCGTAAGTAAAACCCTCGTCCTCCATTTAGCTACCTACTTCTTGGGGCTTTGGTTACTCAAATATCGGCTACGGATTTGAAATCTAGTTGCGCGCGACGATTTTATGGAGCGATCCAATGGTAGTTCGCCACGTGGCAAGGCAAAGAAAGAAAACCAAAGTTATCATCCGACCATCGCCAAAAAAATCGGATGCTCCCTGTTGCGTCCTAAGTGAGCAGGGTCTTCCTATTGTTGTAAGATAGAAAATTACTATAAAAATTACATTATCTGAGCTATTTCATAAATTATCAGAATTAATCATAACTCACAAAAATTGCACTATCTTTTTTTGACATCGTATATCCCATGGCGTCAAAATGTACTAAATTGTATTTTGGAAGACGGATGATAAAGTGGGAGAACAAAAACTCTAAAAGCATGCACGTGCGTCTTATTTGTAGCATATATTCCCTAAAGTATCGAAATGGTTTAACATGGTGAGAGAATTAGAACTTGCACAATTTACACTTGAGTCTTATCTTTTTTTTTTTTTTTTTTTTTTGAGAAACACAGTACAAACGCAGACGCTCACATACACGCGCATACACTCACCCCTATGAACGCACACACGCACACCCCTATATTGTCAAATATTAAAACCTTCTATAGAAGAAATACTGAACTGGCCGGAAGAACTCGCACAATTTAGATGTGGATCTTATATGATTGTGTATATCTCCTAACGTGGTGGACTGGTGGTTCAGGAAAAGAAAATAGAGGCTAGGTTAGTTTCTTATCAACGCAAGGCTTTTGAGTTCTTTGTATAGACTTTTGATAATTTTGAAGATATATAATTAGTAAATTATTACGACTAAATGAAGCTAGAACTGACAATACATTTGCGCAACATAAATTTGGATGCTAATAACTTTATGCCATTATTTCAATTTGATTTCTTTTTTCTGAAATAGCATGGCATAATTTAGCTATTATGCATATCGATAATCCTATACATATGGGAGGATTCTTATGGGCTGTGGTATACGTGCTGACGTGCTGTTCGAGTGGGTGGTTCACGATCCTATAAACAAGGGAAGGAAAAGATCTAGCCCAATCGTGTGCCTCCACCTCATCCCGTAAATGTAAATGTTTTCCGTAAGTGTTTCCCATAAGTGCAGCATTGCTCTATAGTCTATACATATAGAAAGACTTATACATGTTCTATACATTCATTCCCTAGCGGTATGTGCAGTAACATGTAGCATATTTCATAAATGAATACCTTGGGCCGTTGAATTGAATGGGACTTTTACAACCTCAATTCAACACCATCCTAAAGATTGTTCTCGATAGTATAGAATATGTACAAAGTTAAATTGCTTGAAGGCTGCTATCAGTGGATAACAGGAAACGATTTTGAAATACATGATCGGATAAATTATGGTTATAGGGTTGAAGTCGTTTGTTTCTATGATAAACTGTTATTACTTTTGTGCATATGCAGTTTATTTGATTATGATATGGTTTTTGATATATACTTTATCTAGAAACAATGGGATACACTCTTGACAAAAGCAAACGTCCCTCATAAATTCTAGATACTCTACATGAGCATCCCTTTAATTTATGGTTTGCTGAAACAGATAAATGGGGCGACCAACCAGTTGGGATATAATGTGCGATCTGAGGAGATATACAAGCTGGCTGTGTCAGAGATGATGGTTTGGCTCTCTGAATAATGATAAAGATGGATTTTCTGCACTCTTTAATAAAAGTAGTAGAGTGGCCTGGTTGTTTACATTTGAGGATTAGCTTTAATATCGTGTCGAACTGAACCTTTGAATCATCATATCTCTTGAACTGTTCTGAGATTGTCATGTGTGTGCACCTTTGTATCACATATTGCATTTGAATTCGGAATTCCAATTGTAGACTTGTATTGTTGGTTTCTGCTGCTCTACATTAAAATTATGTTCTTCATTCAATACTAGTATCGTGTTACTTCGATTTTTGTCGTGGCCCTTCGATGAGCTCTCATGGGCTGATGGCCAAGTTTTCTTGCGAACTCCATAGTAGACGCGGGGAGTTCCACACCCAGATCTAGCTACCAGCGAAGCTCCTCTAACTCGGAAGCTTCAGTCCCCGCCTGCATGTCCATTGGCGGCGGAAGCTCTTGCTCCAGTGGGAGGTAGCTGACTCGCACAGATGGCACACATACAATCTCTGACTTTCTCTCTTTGCACAACAAGCTGGTCGTGAGAGTCATAATAGAACTCCGTTTCGGAGTCCTTGAGCCACAACATCAACAATTTGGGGGCGAGTCCTTGAGCCACATTGTAACACCCCTGTTTTGCTAAACCTAAATTAGGGTTTGTTTGTGCATCATTTGCATCATGATATTTTCCTAAGAAAATTGCACAAAAGTAAATATTTTGGAAGCCCTAAGTGTTGGTTTGAATCTTTTCCTCTCTGTTTTCAAATGCTCAATGTATTTCAAATGTTCAAACTACACTTGTGGCCTCTTTGCATTATGTCAAGATGGCCATGAATATTTTGAAAAGTCAAAAAGTTTGAATCTGCAAATTTGAAAATAGCAAATGAGTTTGAAAACAAAACCAGAAAATACTTTTTGAAAAAAAAGGAGAGAAACCCTCACCCCTCTCTCATTCTGGGTGCAACCCAATTCCCTCCCCTCTCTCTTCCCCCCTGGCTCGGCCCAACTCGGCCTAGCTAGCAGCCCACCTCAGCCCGGAAAATCCCCCAGGGGGTTATGTGTAAAATGGTCGGGTCATCTCTCACCTCTGTTCGTCAAGCCCCTCGGTGGCAGAACGCCGGCCAACGCCGCGCGCCAAGATTCGAGTCGCTGCCCCTGAGCATCTACAAAGCCTCGCCGCGCCGCCGAGATGAACCCTAGCGCCCAGTTTCCCCTCTCCCTCTCTTCCTTGCGCATTTTCTCCGCGCAGACCGAACCCTATCTCGCCGGCCATCGCCCGTCCCCGCCGCTCCAGCCACCCCCAAGCTCCACCGACCACGCCATCCTCTCCGCTTCATCGCCATGACCCTCCCCGTCGAAGGAATCGACGCGGGGTGCCCCGAATCGGTCCCGCCGCGCCCTTCTTCTCCGAGTCCGGCCGCCGGCCAACGGCTTATCGCTGGTGCCACGGACCTCCCCCGATCTCATCGACCCTACCACGGGCTTCCTGGTGAGCTAGCGGTCCTCCTGGACCCCATCTCCCTCTCCCTCTCGCCCTGTACCGCCGCCGCCACGAGCGCCTGCACCGGCTGCCGCTCGGCATCGCCGTCGGGAATGCTCCGGCCATCCCCAGCTAGAGCCGCCAACACCAAGCGACTCCCCGCAGTAGCCCGCATCCAACGCGCCTCTTCACGCGTCCAGGGGTGCGCCACAGCGCCGCCGCGGTATGGTCACCGACGGCAGCCACCGTGGTTGACCACCGTGGTTGACTGCTATGGGGCCTGCCACCCTTTTCTTTTCTTTTTGTTCTATTTCTTGTAAATGAAAATGCATTGACCGGTGGGGCCCCCTGTCAGATTTTTAATAATTTCCAAAACATTTAAGAAAATAATAAATCTATGACATGTGGGCCCATGTCAGTCAGATTTTTAATAATTTCCAGAATTTCCCAAAAAATGATTTAAAATGGTTAAATCTTGTGAAATTCATAAGTAATTCATTTTAAATCAGAAAACATATGTATAATATATCAAAAATTTCAGAAAAATGAGATCTACATTTTGGGATCAAAATCATGCATTGTTAAACAACTTTAACCCTAGTTGTTTTAGAGGAACTAAAATCAACCCCTCTGAGGTTTCCGGAACTGCTAACCCTAGTTCACCGAAACCCAGTTAAAATGATGATCATGTCTTAGGGTTAGTTCAATATCTTTAACATGTCATGTCATCATTCTTATATGCGCATTGCATCAGTGCCATGTGTTTATTGTTGTTTTACCTTTCCGGTGTTTGCTTCTTCGCGATCGATAGAGCAAGTGCCCGAGACGATGAAGATCGACAACGACACAGATCAATATTTGTCCACTGACGAACAAGTCAAGCATGGGATCTCCAAAGATCCATATTGGTTTGTCAGGGACAAAGGCAAGCCCTAGCCTGGTTCATATTATGATTTAGAAATGCTTTTACTTCTGGTTCCTACATATTGCATTCGATTCCAATATGTTTTATCGGCATATATAGTTATCCTATGTGTGTTGCATTTACCATCCTTGTAGCCTAAATACTCTGATCCACTGCTCCCAGCAAGACTAGGTTTGAGCTATGTGTGCATTGCTAGAGCCATTATATCGAATATGCTTAGCCATGCTTAGTTGACGAATTCTGATCCATCCGGTTGATGAATCAGAGTTGCGAATGAACATAGTATGGCAGGATGATGTGGTAAGATCAATGATGATAACTAAACATGCTTCAAGATTTGGATGGGCCACCACATGGGGATGTAGTGATTTGACTCGATCTCGCCGATACTAGGACTTGAGGTTCTCTCCTTCGGAACCAAGACTGAGCGTACAGCCACACGGGGCCCATGGGAACCCCTTGGCCCGAACTTGCCTAACTTGCCCATGAGTCAATTAGATTGCGAGTTGCATTTGGCATTCTGCATGGCGAAGGCGTGGAAAAGGTTTTCAAAGGTGCATCATACAGGGACGTGGCTAGGGTGAAGGATGTTGGAGGCATTGAACTGGAACCCTTGCGCACAATGACCGGGACCGCCTCGGAGAATGGCTACCTACGATGATGGAGTTCCCCAGTTAGATTGACTTAGGGAAAGGTTTTGGTTGACCATCCTCTGACGACACACCAAGGAAGTGTGTAACGTACGGCGCTAAGAGTCGGTCGGCGCGTGTGGGTAAAGTTGTACACCCCTGCAGTGTAAATCTTTTCGAAAAGCCGTGTCCACGGTCAGTGGCGGAGCATGACCAAAAACATAGCAGGGGCCAAATTAAACATATTTGGAACTTTTTTAAACCATTAATCTAATTTTTCTGCAATTTCCAGTCCTATTCATAACTACAAGAGTTGATTTTCAAGCTTGAAAATGCATCTATTAATTTACGCAAGAATTGACCTAGCAAATACGGGAGGAGATTTGTTTTGCATAGAATCCACCGATATGGCAATTCTTGATGCACATAGAAATTGGCATTGAATAGAGTTCTATGTGTAAAAAATAAAATCGGTGTAGCCTGTGTCTGTACCCCAAGATCCATCCACCGATGGCAAGCAAGAAAAATCATAAAGTATGCTCAAGTTCCAAGGCAAGAGAACAACCTACTGCTGCCACTAGAATTATCAATGCGCTGAGGTAGAAAAGTAAAGGCGGGAGATAGCTGAGGCATGTTTCTCCTTGCTCTGTGTTTAATAGCGAACCAGGAAAATACGATCGATGAATAGAGAATAGGGGTACAAAACTACCTGCACTACTTTAGGAAGGGGGCGATCGCCCAGTTTCGCCTCCAAGGCGCTCCGCCAGTGTCCACGGTTACGCACGACTTGGGGAAGGACGTGTTGATCATAGAGAACTTTAAACTAATCGAAAAACTTGGAATCAATGTGTGATAAGGACCCCTTCTCAGGGTATCGAGGGGGTGATCCTAGTTGATAGGTTCAGCTGAAGATGAAGATTCGGTGGATTCAATATGATGATCAGTAGAGCTAGTGATATCGCTCTCTTATACCTTTTTAAAATGATCTGGATAGACGAGCTTCTGCTACCTCTTGTTTTACAAAGGAAAACTGGCTTTTTGCAAAACATGCTCCACATAAAGCCTAGCATACCAGCTTTGCTAAAAGATTGTACTAAGTCTTGCCGAGTTCCTGTACTCAGCTTTGCATGCTTTGTTTTAGACGAAGTCTCTCCAACAGATGGTGGTTTCTAGTTCGACATCGACGAGTAGCTTGGGATTCCCAGGTGGCAGCCTGAAATCTATGGGCTGGGACCTCGTCGTTATGCTCTTGGCCCTTTAGGCTGTTTTGCTATCTTGCTATTTAGAATATCATAACTTCGCTTTCCGTTGATTGATGAATTGTCAGGTCAGTGACCTCTTCTTGTAATACTTTGGTTTTTCGCTCAGTTATGAGCTTGTTTTACTCTTTGAGTCATAGAGTCACTGTTGTGTTACCGATTCTCACCCTGTAGGCCCTAGAGATCCAGGTTAGGCTTATGCCAGATGAGGATCTGGGTTTGTCTAGCCTACGACCCCTGGGGTCGCGACACATAGCATCAACAATTTGGGGGCGAACAAGGAATGCCACCGGAGGTTGTGCTCTGTCCCAAAACACTTGGCCCACTCCAGTGAGTCCCAGGCATAGGCTGGATCCGCTGGGTGGTCAGGTGGGCAGATGGGCTCAGGGGTGGTTGTTCTAGGGATAGGCAGCACCAGAACCCTATTACGCATGCGCCATATCCGCAGGTAGGTGCACGTCGGGCCATGCTAGGGCTTTGTATGCCTCGAAGTACGCATGCGCCATATCCACGGAGACGCTGACATGGTGGCACACTGGCTTCGGCATGGTCCGCGCCTATAAGAAGCCACAATGGCGGCTACCCTTCAAGGACCCCGTCTCGTCATTGTTCATGTGGTTCCCGTACCTCTTTGGCATCATGGGCGTGGGGGTAATCATGATCTACGGCGACAAGAGGCCATCACCGCATACTTGGGTATGGTAGTGGGACGTTGACGATGCAGGGGGAAGTGGATATGTCCACTGGTGAAGTGGTGATGAGAAAGGTATACCACCACGTCACATTGAAAGAGGTGGTGGCTAACTGGACCGCCCTTGGAGGACGCGCCACATGTCAGTTGGTGTCCGCACGTGTCCGTCTGACCACATTCTAAGCCTAAATTTATGATGAAAATGGTTCAAACAATGGTTATATTGGAAAATGGGTCGCCGTGTTGTCCACTCTGTCCCTTTGTTGGGAGCCCGTGTCAGTATCTTTGTACCTATGAGGGTTACACTTGTTGTTCATCATATCCATATTACTTGTTTCTAATATAGATGTAGTTGGAAGTTAAACTTAACCAGATATATATATGATATATGTATATTGGCTACAGTTAATATGGATTAGAGGGAGTAGGGAGTAGCATATTTCAACGAGGGTTGACATGAGCTTTTGGCACGTGCAGTGGAACACTAACTTTGTGCATGTGATGGTTAAACTCGACGCAAACAAACCACTGATCAGGTTTGTTGGCCTGCACCTCGTGAGTCATTTCTCCCCAAATGGTTATCTTTCCCATTGCAATGTTTACTCCCTATATGTTAACTTTTTATCTCTTTGAATTGTTTCTTCGCATTATCGTACTGCGCAACAAAGGTATAAAAACATGGAAGCAAGCGAGAACCGGTTTTTCACATTACATCATTATTGGAAAATTCTAGAGCATAGCGAGAGGTGGAAGTTGAGGGACCAAGATGTTCCTCCTTCTCGCTCTGGGGCTCCAATTGCCTCCTCCTCGCATTGGGGCTTCAATTGCTTTGGATGATGATAGTGATGATGCACCGTCCGAAGGAAGAAACAAAGGAAGGCCCAATGGGAAAAGGCACGCAAAGTTAGAGGTCCAAAAAGGGTGGAGCAAGAGAGGTTGACCTTCAAGATTGAGGAGATGATCCACTAGTAGGAAAAGCCTCATCAGTGGCGCACCAAAAACACATTCTGTGGCGCATGGGTGGTGCGCCACAGAATTCTCGCCACAAAAATAAGGATTCCGTGGCGCACCGGCCAATGCGCCACGAAAGCTTATTTACGTGGCGCACCGACGGTGGTGCGCCACGAAACAGGAAGTCTTATTTCCGTGGCGCACCACCGCCGGTGCGCCACAGAATTTTTTTAAAATTTCAAAAAAGTGGCGGCCGGATCTAGATCTAGATCTAGATCCGGGGCCGCCGAATTTTTTTTAAATTTTTCTGGAAGGTCGCCGGAGGTGGGTGGGGTGGGTGGGTGGGTGGGTGGGTGGAGGATGAGGCCGGCCGGAGGAGGTGGTGGTGGTGGTGGAATAGGAGGAGGTGGAGGTGGAGGTGGAGGTGGTGGTGGTGGTGGTGGTGGTGGTGGTGGTGGTGGTAGAGGAGGAGGAGGAGGAGGAGGTGGTGGTGGTGGTGGTGGTAGAGGAGGAGGTGGTCGCCGGAGGAGGAGGAGGTGGTGGTGGTGGTGGTGGTGGTGGTAGAGGAGGAGGTGGTCGCCGGAGGAGGTGTTGGTCGTGGTCGCCGTAGTAGGTCGCCGGAGTAGTTCGCCGGAGTAGTTCGCCGGAGTTGTTGGTCGCCGGAGTTGGTCGCCGGAGTTGGTCGCCGGAGTTGGTCGCCGGAGTAGGAGAGGAGAGAGGAGAAGTGGAGAAGTGGAGGAGAGGAAGAGAAGAGGAGAGGAGGAGAAGGGGAGAAGTGGAGAAGTGGAGAAGTGGAGAAGAGGAAGAGAGGAGGAGAGGAGGAGAAGTGGAGAAGGGGAGAAGTGAAGAAGGGGAGAAATGGAGGAGAAGGAGAAGTGGGCGCCAGAAATTTCAAATTTGGACGTTAATTCTGTGGCGCACGGGCACTTGGTGCGCCACAGAATTTTTTTTTCTTTTTTTCTATTTTGCAGCAAAAAATCTTTAACTGCCCGTAACTTTTTACTCTTTTGGAATTTTTCGTGGGAACATTTTGATATATTATGCGTTTTTTTTCGAGTTCGTATGCAACCAGAAATCCAGTTTGATGATTTTCCCACGCAATTTTGCAAAAAAAGTCGAAATTATTGTTTGTTAATTCTCAGTGGTAAAAGATGACATAATACATAGGCATCTTGAAGGGATTTATTTTTTGAAATTTTTATCTATTTTTTCTATTTTTTACGAGAGGTTAAAAAGGCGATCCACGGGGGGGGGGGTGGAGTTGCATGGAACTCATGTGCGCCACCGAAATAGGGCTTTCGTGGCGCACCATCCCACGTGCGCCACGTAAAGTCTTAGTTCGGTGGCGCACCAGGAACAATGCGCCACGTAAAGTCTTAATCCGGTGGCGCACCGGGCCGATGCGCCACGGAATGTCTTATTTCGTGGCGCACGTGATCCTGTGCGCCACGAAATAGTGAAATCAATGATTGGGGTTGGCCCCACCAAATTTCCGTGGCGCATGGATCCCCGGTGCGCCACAAAATTAAGCTATTTCTGTGGCGCACCGTGTCTGGTGCGCCACAAAATAACTTTCTGTGGCGCATTTTAAACGGTGCGCCACAGAACTAAGCATCGCCTATAAGGGTTTTCCTACTAGTGATGATTGTTAAGAAACAAATTTCTCAAGAGAAATTGCTAACTAGGAAGGAGTTGGCCGAGATCAAACATTGGGAGAAGATTAGGAAGTGCGAAGTAATTAGAGAAGACGAGAAGTGGAAGGCCGCCTTTGAAGATAGAAGGATCCAGCTTGAGTAGGAAAAAAGAAGAGAACTGGTTAATGATGATGGATCCAACTACAATGGATGCTCTCGCCAAAGAATTATGGGAGATAAGAAGGACAGAGATCTTGCAAACAAAGAAGGCAAGAAGGGAGGTCTCGTCTTCTGCAGCAGCTGCTGCCTCCATCAATGGTGGTGTCGGTGGAGATGATGGCAACGGAAATGGCCCTTCCGCTACGATTTGAATCACTATGTGTCAATAATCTATCATCTATGCTATGCTACCTCGTCGTGACTATGTTTTTATGTCAAACATCATTATTATTTCGAACTATTTGTGCTTTAAGAACGGACCCACATAATTGTACCGCATACTGCATACATTTTGCGGTATAGTTATACGGTATGTGTTCTGCCGCGACATCACATATATTATGCGGTACAATTATACGGAATCTGTTCTACTGCGATGTATTTCATGACAAAAATGCCAATGTGGTTAACTCTATTTGCGTTTTGCGGTACGGAGGGACGGAGGATCTACTAAAGATGGTCTAAGCGGTATAGAGACTAGAAGGTTGCATCTTTTGTGGACCGGCATAGTGGCACCCCGTCCAGAGACAGGCGTCAGAAACAGAGGTCCAGCCAGGGACAGGAGCCGCGGTGCAATGCGTGGGCTGGAGACAAGCCTGCCTGACCAAAAGCCCATGTAAATTCTGTTGAAAAAGGCTAACTCGTTTATGTGTTTCTGTCTTAGCTCCTCGTCCACGTGTAATTTTTGCCTGTACTTGCAAGCTTATCTCTACTATATTAAATGGCTAGAGGTGGTGGAATGGTTGATACGTCCGCTACTACCCTCCCTAAGAGCATATCCAACAGGCGCACTATATAGGCCGCGCTGCAAAAAAACCGGTATACCGCACGCGGGAGGGAATCAGGCGCTCCAGCAGGCGCGGTAAACGGCGCGGTGCTGTAAAAAATTTAGGGCGCACGGCGTTTTGCACAAACCGGAGTGGCATATGTGACGCGTCGGCTACAGCGTGCGGCATAGCTCGTCCACGCGCGTAAAAACCCCCGCGCTGAAACTTCCCCTTCCGCGTCGCCGCCCGAGCACCCAATCCGCGCGGCCGCCGGCGAAATCCCGACGATGGACGGCCCCTCCGGCAACCCACCGACCCCTCCCTACTCCGTCCCACCCTCCGCCGCCGCCGCCGCTTCCGCCGCGCCGCCGCTAAACCCTAGCGGCGCCGCCGACGGCGGCACCGCAACGGCTGCTGCGCGCGCGCTCTTCATCCCGCCGCGCGGGGCGCTGCACGCAGGTGCAGCCGCCGCACAGATGGCAGCCGTGCAGGGCACCGGCAACGCGCGGCCCGCGCCGAGGAGGGGGAAGGCGCCATCGACCAAACGGCCGTACATCGGTGCCGCCTCCGTCGCGCCGCCGAAGAAAGTGAAGGCGCCCGCCTCCCGCCAGCCGCAGCCTCCTCCTCTGACGACGAACCAGACGCCTCCTCCTCCTCCGACGACGATGACCCAGCCGGCGCCTCCGTCCGGCAACCGCGCGGGCGCACATACGGTGCATGATGAAATTTCCGAGAGGTAAAAAAACACTACTTTTCGTCGAAATTGTAGTTTAGATGCATACCTAGCCGTATAGTAATGAATTACATTGCAATGTAGAGTCGATGATGCGGCCTTCATGGAGACAATGAATGTTGGATCCTCATTCGTGCATGATGAAGCCGCCGATGGAGAGGAGGAATATGAGGATGTAGATGAGGAAGGAGAAGGGTTGATTGAACCTCGCCATCCCGGTCGGTCCGCCAACTACACCATAGCGGAGGACAAGTTGCTTTGCAAGACGTGGTTGACAATTGGAATGGATCCAACAACCGGTACCGATCAAACAAGAGAAACATATTGGATGAGGATGACGGAGTACTTCAACACACACAACACAAGTGGGAACGAGCGAACCATACGCTCACTTCGGTCCCGTTGGTCCAGCATCAACACCTACTGCCAAAAATGGGCGGGCGTGCAAGCCAACATCGATGTTCTCAATCCAAGTGGCACAGAGAATGATAGGGTAAGTCATTCTACTACTATGTTCACCATATGGCTCATATGAGAAGAATATGGTTCTACTTCATATAGCTCATCTATTTTCTTTTCCGCATATGTGTAGAACTCTATGGCTCAAGGATTGTTTAGGGATGTGGGAAAGAAGAACAAGAAAGACAACAAGATTCGTGGCAAGCCATTCACCTTGCATCATTGCTATGATGTTCTAGGGAATGAAGAAAAGTGGAAGAACCGCGGCAAGTTGGATGCGGCAACTATGGCGGCCAATGCTACCGGTGATGCAACAATCATCGATGATGATGATTCAAGTGATGAAGGCAAGAAGAGAAGCTCCACTCCTCACTCGGTCAACAATGGGCGGAGGAATGTGCATGGTAGGAAGACCGCCAAAGATATGAAGGGAAAGAAGGCCGGAGATGACGATATTGCAATGGCTATGGAAAGGATTGCAAATGCACGGTTGCAAGCAAATGAAGATAGGAAGATGCAAAGAAACTTGGAGAAAGAGGCTATGGATGCTATTGAAGCTAGGAGAGCCGCTTTGGAGGAGAGGATTGCCGCCAACGAGGAGAGGAAGTTGGCTTTGGAGGAGAAGAGGCAAGCCACGGAGGAGCATCTACGCCTAGCGGAGAAGAAGAGGGAGCTTTTCTTGATGGATACTTCTCAAATGGATGAGAGGCAAAAGGAGTACATCAACCTTCTTCGCGATGAAGTGTTGGCCAAGAAGAGATTGTTAGTAGCCAACATGAACTCTTCCACGACCGGCATGTTTGGAGGAGGCATGTTTGAAGGAGGCATACCGATGTTTGGAGGAGGCATGGGAGGCATGACCGGCATGGGAGGCATGGCCGGCATGGGAAGCATGCCCATGGCCGGCATGGGAGGCTATGGAGGCATGGTCGGCATGGGAGGCTATGGAGGCATGGCCGGCATGGGAGGACCAACCTATGGAGGAGTGTTTGGAGGGACTATGGGAGGCTCGGTGAGTAGTGTGTATGAGAGTATGGGAGCACCACCGGCAGGCTTCGTGTCTTCCATGAATGCTACTATTCGTCCTTCAACCCAAAAAGATGAGGAAGAAGAAGAAGGTGTTGACTTGGAAAATGCGGAAGTGTGATATGCATTTGTGATATGCAAATTGTGTGTTCCACTTTGTCCATTTGAACCATATGTCATGTGTCATTGTTGAACTACGTAATTTTGTGTGTCGTTCTTGAACTATGTGATATATGTTGCACTTTGTGTCCATTTAAATTATGGTACATCATTTGTTTCATGAATTATGTATGATTATTTGATCTTTGTGAATGCAAAATAGTCTAGAAAACTGTTTTCCGCGCCCGCGCGCTGTATTTTGCCGCGCCCGGCGGAGAACTATTTTTTTCGCCCGCGCACGCGCTGCATATTAGCGCGTCCGGTGGAGGAAAAAACGGCCCAGCGCACGCTAGCTGTTTACCGCACGCAGAATCTAAGTTTTAGCGCGCCGCGATATTGTTGGAGATGTTCTAACGAAACAAATCACGGGCATGCCCTGTCTCGAAAAAATTTGCGAATAGAAAAAGTCAAGGACCCGCATACCCTGCCCACGACTCCACGCCGCCTCCCCAATTCGCTGCCTTCCCGTACACCGCGCAACAATGCTTTCCCTAACCTCCGCCCTGTGCGATTCTGCCCTCCACCCCACGTCGCTCCCCAACATCGCAACCATCCCTCGATCAAGAGAGCCGCGGCGGCATGGGATTAGCTAGACTGCTGGAGCGGGATCCATGGCGGAGAGGGTCCGGCGCCATGGCTGGCCATCAAATCCCCCCTCTCGGTGCCCCCCATGGGGAAACGGATGCGGTCGGCTCTCGGCTGACCCAAAGGATGGCGGCGGCGATGACTCTGCATGACATGGACGAGGACATACAACGTCTCCAGCGCCGACAACTAGCCCGGGACCCCGCCACCGCCAAGCTGCACCAGCAAATCGCCATCGATGCCTACTACCTACCTGTCCACCACGAGTGGAGTTTCAGCCAACGGCTCGTCCGTTTCTATCTGTTCATCACGAGTTCAGCAACGTTACCCCAAAGGTCCATGCCACCCTCTGTCTCCCATTCTCCCACTCGATTGTTGCCAAGACCATTTTGCTTATTATTTTTCCTGTGCCTACCCCTCATTTGTTTTAAAATTCATGTTCTATTTTCTTCAACAGGCTAATGGAGATTTTCAAATACTTTTACACAAAATCTTGCATCCAATCGGCTACACACAGGGACACATCAATCATTCTGTATTCGAGGGACACAAGTTTCAGGGAAGAATTGAAGTTCTTATACAGTTTTGGATGCGACACTTCTGAAATGAAATCAAGTTTCCAAAGGAGGAGTCGTTTTCCTCATCGTGGTTTATGAAGTTGCATATCGGATTACTACCCAAGATGACCACTGTAGGTAACATTTCGGTTGTGTAGTTGCCTTAGCCCCTTGTACTATTTTTTAGATGCCCAACCGTTAGAAGATAATAATCCTAATGTTTGTCCATTCTAAATCGATCACTGGTGCATCTAAAATTATTATGTTCTGGTTTGCGTGACTAATTAAAAGTAATACCTCGGGCTAGATCCTCATCTGAAATTGTGCAAATCCGGAACTGTTGAGACTAAATCAACGCCGTCTTTGTTTCAAACAATAGTTTGGCCATTATTCAGAAATAGAAGCAGCTGATGCTACATACATTCAGTCTTTTGAATGCAACTTTTTGAAAGTTGTAACAGCAATGATGATCTTCTCACCATTTTTAGTGATGCATTTTGTTTTGGGGCAATTAGACACCTTTTGTATGAAATTTCTCACTGGTTTTTATCTAGCGATTGTGTTATTTCTACTCATTTGCTTACTTACTCTTGGCATCCTTGGATTTCAAAAGTTTGGCTCACAGGTTGCACGCCGTGCTAATGGTCTAGGAATGCACGTGATTGAACATGATACATATGCTTCTGCTGATCGTGCTCGACATGGATCCAATATGTTCTAATTGAATAGATGTCTTAGTCCGAGGCCGCGCCGCCAACCTCCAATAGGTGA
This sequence comes from Lolium rigidum, assembly GCF_022539505.1. Taxonomy (NCBI): domain Eukaryota; kingdom Viridiplantae; phylum Streptophyta; class Magnoliopsida; order Poales; family Poaceae; genus Lolium; species Lolium rigidum. Next base: position 133,535,146 of record NC_061509.1, on the reverse strand, counting down.
TACCCTCCTCACCTCTGACCTTATTCGTGTCATCCTCCTCGGAGACAGGACCAGAGCTACCTCATGCGCTGCTGAAAGCCCAAAGCTGGCCGTTCCGCGGCATCTTCGTCGCATACAGCGTACATGATTCCTTTGACATGGTCTGCTCCAGCGTCCAGGATGACCTGGTTACACTCTGCCGTTGAACCATGCCTGCTCTCATCAAAGATCTGTCTGTGCAGGCTTCCTGGACTAATTGGTATTTGTGATGAATCTGAATTTCAGCGGACATCTCGGCCGGAAGAATTCAAGCCACTATTTGAATGCAGCTCATCCCTGTTTTCTTGGTGAATGTATTTAGGATTTCGCTTTTTGGGTGTGTTTTATGTATGTTCAGAAAAGGTTGCCCATTGTGCTGTATTAAATCGATTTCTTGCACTTTTCTCAGGTTAATCAAAGATGGAATTCTTCAGTGAATTTGGTGATGCTAATAGAAAAATAATTCATGAAGCCATTGTCAGAGGGAGTTACAATGTTGTTTGTTCACATATTGAGCAACATACTGGTGAGAAGGTTGCAGTAAAGAAGACCTTCAATACCTTTGAGCACTTATCTGATGCTGCCTGGATTCTCTATGAGATCAAATTACACCAGCTATTGAGATATCCTGACATAGTTGAGATGAGGCAAATAATGTTACCTCCATTGAGGAGGTGCTTCAGGGATATTTATGTTATTTTTCACTTGATGGATGCAGACCTCCACAAAGTCATCAAGGTCAATAATGAATTAACCAAAGGGCACCATCTATTCTCTCGATCAGATGCTATGCGCACTGAAATTTGTTCATTCTGGTATGCTATGCTACTTTTTTTCAAATTGAAATCCGAGTTAGTATATAGTTTTTTAAGTATCTAGGGGAAGTTCTTTTTGTATCCACACTTCAGTATTGATGATTTGATACACTTCGTTAGGGCATACATATTTCTATGCAGTGCTAAGAGCTAACAGAATAACCTTTCTCATGCTTTCTGCATTAAAGCAACCTACATGTAGCTTTTGGATTCCCTGTAGTGTAGCTTTGTAAGCCAAGAATGAATGTACTAAACCAACACTCAAGTTTCATTTACATCTTTTATATAGTAGAGATTCCTTGATATCGATAGCTTTATGCTTAAAGTATGTAAAAGACCATTCAAAACACGAGAATTGCATTGGCTATTTTGATAGCATGTAAAAGACCATGCTTAAACAATAAGCTATATTCTGCTATCACATCATATGTAAATTTGAGTCATCAGTTTATCCTAAAATACACCAGCACATTTTTTTTTTCAGTTAGGCAGATACAAGTATTGGACTTGGTGTGGAGAAACTGATGGTTTCAGATTTCAGTTATGCAGATACAAGTGAGAATAGTCATGCCTGATAAGCTAATTGCTATATGAATATTTCCTTCTTTCCCAAAAAATGAACTGTGGTCTTGAACGGGAATTTCATATATATAATAGTGTATCAGGCAGAAATATACTTTAACTGACATCATTTGGATTATAGCTTGTTTTTGAAGGTACCTGTGTTATAGCTTAGTTTCAAACAGTACACATGTGTGGTGAATAAACGGGAGAATATGCCAACCAAAAATGACAGCAAAATATTTAGGAAGAATTATGTTGAATGGCCTCACTTTTATCGACTGTGTGATGTTTTCCTATTCATTCGGGGTGAATCCTGCATATACGAAACAAATTCACTATAATTTTACGATTTGGATCCATGAATTTTTTTTGCTCTTGGTGGCGGTTGTACATTTTCTGGTAGGGCGTGTTTTTCTTCTTTTATGCTGCTAGGGTGGGGTTCACCGGGTCATGTTTCAGGTGGACATGAATTGGGTTGAGTACAAATTAGTGGAAACATACAAATCTGAATTTCATACAAACTGGTATTCAATAATTGTTGTTCCGAGGGCTCATATTAGTTTTTGTGCAAGAAGTTTCTAGATAAATATGGTTTCACGTGCACACATGATGATTGAATGAACAAAATGCTCAATTTTGCATTGAACAATAAGGATGGGTAACACGCTACAATGAAGTCGTGACTCTGTTCACGTGCTACACTTCTTTTTATCTCTCTTACCATGGACTCCATTACCTCACAATAATAATCTGAAAATAAATGAGAGGTGCTTCATATGTCACCTTATTATTGTGAGAAACATCTGGTTCGTCTAAAAGAAATTAGTCAAGGCTCTATGAGGGATGGGGGATGGTGAAGTGAGATGTACTGTAGCAATGCATAAGTAGGAATTAATGGATGTCTGAAATGTTAAAATGATCTCTCATGTATTATCCTTTGGGTCTAGAGCATCTGTGGCAAAGCTATTTATTTCATTTCCTGATATATTTATTATCTCTTGCTATCTTTCATAATTCAGAAGATTCTACAACTGTTCATAATTTTTAGTGTGCCGTCATTTTCCCTGACTTTCAGGTTTGTCCTATAAAACGCAGCGGAACTATTTATTTTTAATGTTCACTCCAATCATTTAAAAGAAGGAGGGTATGCTTCTCCAAAATTAAAATCAGACTTGGTTCACTACTTATCCATTAACAAAGAGTAGTACACAACATGTACATGCCTTCAAAGCTATTTCCAAACATGGTGTCCCTATGTGTTCTACTGCAATGACCTTCTTAGGCTAAATGTGATGCATTATGTAAGTATTGCAGACAGAAGAGGCGTGTTATACTTTTTTACGAAAATGGTCGATCGAGGCCATATCAGAGATGCAGTGACAATTAGCATTCTTGTCACTCGCCGGACGAAGCATGGTAGTATCTCTTGTCATTCTGGCCTAAGATCATTAACCGTATTTTTTTATGTCTCATCTCCATAGCTTGTATTTTCCTTCGCATCATCCTTGGCTGCAGAATATAAAAAAGGCTCTTGGATGAAACAGTTAATGGGATACTTCGACAATTCTCGTTTTGTTGAACACATGCAAGAAGAATGCAATTATGGCGTACCTTAATCTGACTAGAACCTCAAGTTGCTCTTTTACAGTAGTCTTGCTTTCTCGCGGCTTTCTCACATACGTATTTCCTACATGTCATAGTTGAGCATCTTTAGGTAGAGGAGGTGGTCGGTATAAAGGTTAAGTTTGAAAAAATGGGTCTTAATGTACATTATATGATTTAGTTTTGAGGACCTGAAGCTTGTTCTACATAAACTTGCACGCCTAATGCCAGGTGCATATATCCAAATGCTAATATATGTTCTGACTATCATTATTTTTCATTATTCGGAAACTTCTATATATCATTATCATTATGTCGGAACCTTTTGTCTTTCTGTGCCAGTAACCTCTTCTGCAGACAGTAGGTCATTGATTGTTTTTGTGTAAACTGATTTTCATTAAAGTTGTTCTGGTGTTAAAGTGAAGCCACGTCAAAATGTAAGTGTTACTGGTTAATCTTAGAGCAAGAGCGGGTGAAGCGAATGAAAATGGATGGAAAAAAGGGGCGGGAAGAAAGACTCACATTTTCTACTTGCAACTACTCCCTCTATTCCATAATTCTTGACATTGTTTTTGTTTGACGAGAATTATGGAAGAGAGGGAGTACATTGTTAAGGAGACAAGATGCACGACAAAGAGGAAATTGGTAGGAGAGAAAATATGTATTTTTTGCTATTTGAATGGAAATCACGTGCAAAAAAATTAATGAAAATTTGTCCAGGATGGTACATTTTGTTGTTCCGCACGGGCATTCAACTAGTTATACTAACAAGCAAAGTGAATTGAAAAGATGAAAGCCTTCCGCCGTTAATTACCCAATGAAATACGCCATTGTGTCTGGTGGGATACGTACAAAAAGGTGATCAAGAAGTTGGATCCCATTCATGCCCAAAATACTTCTCTTAACAAACTTTGTATTTTTCTCAACAAAAAAAAACTTTGTATTCTTGTACCCCTCTATCCCATGGAATTTGTCTGGCAAAATTTGGATGTATCTAAATGCTATTTAGTGTCTAGATACATTTGAATTTAGATAAATTATATATAACTTTCGTGGAACGGAGAGATTACATGGACTTTGTTGTTTAAATTGAGATCGTTAACTGTGTGAATCCGTTACTGCCAGTTTTCTTGAGAATGGAGTTGCTGTGCAACCTCCGGCCATCGATTATATGCATTTCAGTAAGTGTGAATCAACATAATCCAGTCTGCAGAGACTGATATATTAGAATGCATAAAGATGTCTCAAAGCTAAGGAGAATGTACTATCAGTTGAAAATGGTGATTTAGACGAAGTTGTTATTATTGCGATTTTACTAAATTCTACTAAGTATACGTGGATTATGAAGCATACTAGGTAGTGCATAATTGCTAATTAGATCATCCAACTCAGAAATAAGAATGGAGATCATCATGCAGAAAAGATTGCTTGTGTTCTTCCATATTTTTACTGAAATAAATTTGTAGGATGTAAATTCAATGAATGTGCCAATATTAGCGTGAGCCAGCTAGCTAAGAGGCGTCACACATTTTTGGCAGCAATACTTGGAGATAGAGAGAAGGGAAAAAGTTCCCGCAAAATACTTATGGTAATTAATTTTATACATCCTGACAAACATGAAACACGCGGATATTTTCAATCTTTTGAGAAGACGCAAAAGCTTGGCGCATCATTTCTTAAAGCCAGCAAAGGAGGACTTCTTCTCCTATTGATATAAACTCCATACACTTTACTTAGTGCTTAGTTTAGTATCATGGCTCAGGACTCAGACAACAACAACCACAACGCAACGCCGGCGGCCAGCTCCGACTCCATGAGTCCCGCTAAGAACGACAACGGTAGAGATGAGTCCAAGAGCAGCAGCCATCAGGTGATTGTGAGTGCTATTGACAAGGGGAAGAGTGTCATGAAGATAGAAGAAGAAGATGAGGGTGGTAGATCTAAGGGTAAGATCAACACTCCACATGTCATAGTTGTTGCCAGACATTGCAGATCAGGAGGCTGCCATGGCGATAGAGAATTGCACATCATCACGGAATGCGAGAGAAGGAAACGGATGAGCGAGATGTTCACCAAGTTGCATGGACTCCTCCCCACCCTCCCTGACAAGGTGATGCTATTATGATTTACTCATATGTTAGGTCATTGTGGATGCAGATGAAGATCCTCACTAGTTTTTTGTGTTTCAGGTTGATAAATCGAGCATAGTGATGAAAGCTATACACTACATCAAGAGTCTGGAGGAGACGCTAAGCAAGCTTGAGAAGCGAAAGCTGGAGATGCAGCTGGCACGAGGCAAGATTGGCACCGCAGGCAATGATGGGGTCTCATCTTCTGCAGCGGCGCTAGCGCTTACAGACCAGGTCGCACCTATGCAGGTAGCACTACTGGTTGCTGGGATCGGGTCCACAGGAGCTGCGCCAACGCCACCTATAACTGTGGGCGCAGTGACCGCGGCTCCAGTGCCGGTGGGGCTACAGACGTGGTCTGGGCCTAACGTCGTGCTGAGTCTTTCAGGAAACGATGCATACATCAGTGTGTGTGTGGCGCAGCGCCGGAGCGTGCTACCTATGTTGATACCCGTGCTGGAGAAGCACAACATCGACGTGGTCACATCTGGGATCTCGTGTGATAACGCCCAGAGCATGTTCACCATCCATGCTCGCGTAAGTAAAACCCTTATCCTAAACCATTATCCTCCATCTAGCTAGCTATGTTCTTCGAATTTTGGTAGTCAATTTGAGATATAAACTTTAGGGGTAAGGGGAACACACACACGGAAACATGGTCAGTCGTACTATCGAAAAGTACTAGATTTTTTTAGATTAAAGGGATCAACATCGTGGCTCCATTGGTAAATCTACGAAAGCCACATAAACACATGTCTGGTTTTACATCACACAAGCGTGTTTGAGAGGGTTTAGAGGCCTAATGGCACAAAAGCATAATTGGAGTTCAAGTTGGAAACAAGAAACTACACCCTATATACACAAATCCTATAGGTGCATCCACACCGGCTCAACAAAAGAATCTAAAAATGTGATATGATCGAAGCAGCTTCAAGGATCGATGCTGGATTGGACCAGGTAACTTACATCACCGGCTTCTTGGCGACGAGAGAGATGTGATCACCATACTCATCTTTAGGGGGGATCCGTGATAGTGAGAACTTTGAGCCCTTTAGTCACTTGTCACTTGTCAATTCGAAATTCCCCTCCAGGATCAGCATCACATATCCATAATTTTGTCTATGGTTGCAAACAAGTGGTCCTTGAATATGATCTTTCATCTATTGAATGAATGCAATATCATTCTCAAAAATTGGTGCAAATTCAGACAAATTTAACCGTTAAAGATCATAGCATTCCTAACTTTCCAGATATATACACTAGAGAGTAGCATCACAGACTGAATTTAAAACTGTATGCTTTTTGTTATCTACCCAATTGGCAATTGACAAGTAATCATTTCTAAAGAAACATGAAAAAACAGAATGATTTGCCAAACCTGTATAGGTACAATGTAGTGAAAGAATAAGTGATGGATTGATTCGTTTTCACCACATGAAATACAACATTCAGGTTTATTCAAATTCTTTTCATCGCGTTGTCTCTAGTCATCAAAATGTTCCGAGACAAAATAGAAAAACATGCACTTTGGGAGGAATAAGGAGTTGCCAAACATCAAGGACAAACATGGGTGTGACTCCACCAAAATTAAGAACATCATAAAGGGATGATGAAACATACCCTGCATTACTTTCATATTGCCAACTTAGAGCATCACTATCAGCAGAGGAAGAGATGCTAGTAGTAATACTTTTCAATTCATACCATTGTTGCACACGAGGCAGCAAAATTCCTCCTAAAAGTGAACCTAAGGTTACTACAATTCCAAATCTTTTGGACAGTATTTTACTGTTCATGGCACAAGACATATAGTTCAAAGGACTTAATTTCTATGGGGAAGTTCCACACAATGTGTCTTCCGAAAATATAACTTTTACACCATTTATTATTTGCCACCTATAAAAAAATCTAATATTCTACAACTAGATGACCCGTTGCGCTATCGCGCAATGACGAAGGCTAACCATATGATTTCTCTTATTTTAGTACCGAATTACCGCGTTGTGCTATTGCACAAATAGCATAATTCAATAAGAATTTGAACCATAAGTTTTGGCTTATTTTAGTATCAGAGGCTTGGAGCGGAGCTGTACTCTTCTTGCCGATGTCATCACCGTAGTGGTAAAGGGAGGGCATTCGGGTTGGGTGGCCATCCAGGTGAGCTATAACATCATCCGAGGTTGGAGTAGAGCTTTTGGATCGAGTAGAATAGTATCCGGGCGTCCCATGGTGAGGTATAATAGTATGTTGTGTGGTTCGTTGGAGGAAACGCCCTCGACGGCCCTTGTACTTTCATTTGGGTAGTGCTCTGGATATCGCTTCCACTTTCCTTTGGGAAGCGCCCTCGATGACCCGTTGCGCTACCGCGCAATGGCAAAATCAAGTCATAATTTAAATCATATAAAATTTAGCTTATTTTAGTATTAAGAATTAGCCCAGAATTTAACTGTTTTAGTGCCTTTAAGACCAAAGGTTTACACTAATTGGTCTTAAGTTTTATAGGTTGGTATATTACTTTATTTAAATAGGTGGACATTAACTGGAAATTCAATTTGGCTCCCGGGTGCGTATGCTTCCTCTACCAAAAAATTATATTTAGAAATGTCAAAAAAATTTGAAAAAAAATTCTACATGTACATCTCCATAATAATTGTGTGTTCATCAAGTTTCACGAATAACCAACATTTTATGTGGTCTAGTAAAAAATAGAAAATTTGTCTTATGAAATTCCTATGCACATTCTACAGAAATTTAGTTAAAGGTTCACCAACACGATCTCACAACTAAAAATGTTGCATGAAATGTTCGTACGTATCGGATCGGGTTCACCATAGAAGATAGATAACATGCGAGCACCATCCAAGGCAAGCAGTATACACCTTCAAAAGTTGATCGATCTTGCCATCACGGAAGTAGCTCCGATGAATTCTATTCACATGTAGAGCGAAAAAAAAACTGCAAGGCTATGTATCCTGTCTGCAAAATAAATTTAAAAATATAGCATAAATATTTATCAAATCATCACATGTAAGTATTGTATGAAAATCAGTGAACACAGGTGGGAAAACATCACTTTGAATGAAATGTTTGTTTATAAATAAGTAACCTTTCTTTGATAAATGCAAGCATCATTTTTAATCTCCTGTTAAATTGAAAAGCCAAATCGAGGGCCACATCCATTCTCAAAGGCCAGAGTTTATATGAACTGAATTTATAAGAGCCCGATGCGTCACTAAAGACAGAGTCAGGCCAGAATAGAAGCCATAAGTTTTATCTTGTTATAGCTGGTATATATTTTTTTTGAACATTAGCTGGTATATATTGAAAGCCAAGTATTAGGCTTGGTGTCCAATCTTGCGGGAGAAAAATACCAAGTAATAAACTTCGTTGCCCAATCACCAAACTTCCATTCAGAAGGCTGCAGTTGTATATTTGGGACGGAGTCGCCTTAATATTATTTACTGAATTGCACGATGTGCGAATATGCAACATTTCACAAGGAATAGTTTATACAACATTGATATACTGAAACTCACTATACATGGATCATAACCAATAACATATATACCAGGAACGAAGCTCGCTAAGCTCATATAATTAACAAGGCGTGACAAACTTCACCGAGAGATCTTAATGCATATACAATGGGGTGGTGCCCTTGTGCCAGGAGCCAGTATTTCGGAAGTCATCTGACGCTAAGCTTATGAAATATGTCTGCCCAAGAAGTATCTGCACAGTAACACCATAAGGACAATACCGCATGCAAAGCTGAAGTATATAATCTATTTTATGACACAGGCTTACACAAAGAACTAAAACTAATTTAGTGTTGTTGTGTTAGGATGGGTATAAGAGCACGAGTACTTGGAATACCCGTTGGTACTACTCGGCATCAGGTTACTGGAACTACTTTACAACAGATGTTCAGGACATCATCTAATGGTTCATGAGCACAAAACCAAACCTTCCCAAGAAGCTGATTAGCAAGAACATTCTACTCCGTCACCTCCCAAAAAGGCTCTAGAACATATGGTGATAATGTGCTTGGCTGCAACCTTTGAAAACAACCTGAAATTTGAGAAGAGTGGTCAAATTAGAACCATATATATTCCCTAACAAAAAGAAATGCGACCAAACATAGAAAAACACTACAAATATTGCATGGCAAGGGCAGTAAGCTATCCTAAACCTGATAAAGTGAAGAGAATAAGCATGAGTAGTTCGGGCTGAATCAGCTTCATTGGATAGCATACTATGCCATTGGGTTCATGGAGATCTGCACAACGAAAACTATCAAGCATTCAGATTATATATCAATGTCGGCGCAATTACAATTCCAGCAATTAAACATCTACATAAAATCTAAGTCAGGAACAGGGTGCTGCTAGAATTATTTTTCAACAAGCTGGCTAAACTTTGTAACTATTGGTGCAGGAAAAAGAGTCAATTCAAAGGTATATAATCCCCGCTTCTCTAACCAGAGGAAAACTTTTGGTTAGTGTTCAACCCTTTTGAAATTTTAACCATTAAATACTATATAGTACACATATATAGATCGGCTACACTAAATAATTTCATTTTATTTTTATTTCTATGATTATCTCCCTTGGCAAACAAAGTGTGTTTGGTTGCTGAATGCCTTAGCATTGGACTGAACAAAACTTACTACTTCGAGGATTCATTGTCTAGAAGATTGCATTCTTTTCATTGAAGGAGAACAAAAATATCCGTATGATGTTTGTTTCACATATAAAGGGCATGATCGACCGGAACAATCATCTAACATACAAGCACAATAATCTGATTTCTAGAGACCATAGGGTCCACCAAATAATTATTAATTGTGGCATCCACTTTCCGTTGGTATATCATGGAAATCTTATGCCTATTGTTTAAAAGATAGAGCGAGATAACAAGTCTTGCCATCACGAGAACTGGAACGAATCATCTTACCTCGACTTCCTACCAAGGATCTCTTCTTTTATGGCCCTAGACCTAGCACTTCTTTGCACCCCATAGATTATTGAAGCCACCCTAAGAAGCCATGTGAGAATTAATGTCCGACGTAATTTGATGATGTTACAACATCAAGTACTTCTAGGGAATGAAGAGTCACGAAAAAAAACAGAAGGCAAACTAACAGGTTAAAAATCTTCACGGCCTTGGAAAAAACATCAAATATCGCAGAAAAATTATAGTCCTAAAGATACTTCACTTTTCGTTAGGTCCTCACAAATTGGTACAAAGAATTGCACCTACCCAAGAGTCACAGGAGTCTCCGCCATATCAAGTCAATATAGACAAAAGTACTCATGACGTGACTAACAAACGGAGGAGTGCCGCTGCTAGAGTGGGTTGTACTGCACCGTGGCATACATTATTCAAGAGCCAGCAGCCTCTGCAGTTTAATCCTAGGTGGAGTACACAAACTGAGAACATCTCACACCACCGTTCTGCGAGGAAAAGTAACCGATCATCTGAAAGCACTACAACCATTGAGTAATTGCAGAGCATTAATAGAACTAACTGGTTGGGCAAAACTCATTTATTATTTACATGCCTCAATGCCAAAGGTAACAGAATATTAGGAAAAAGAGGGATGCAAATATTATATTTGTCTCAGAGACATTGCATCAGCATTTGTTTTCGGAAGCACCATAGTTGTTTAAACATCTCAACTGAGCCAATTTGCATACTCAAGACACATTGAAATGAACTATATATACTCGAACTCCTTGGTAATTGGTGGTAGGCGTACATACTCAACATAGTAAAAATCGGGCATCTATAAACTTAGGATCTTAATAGTTAATCTGCCAGGAAAATAATGTACTTTTATATATGCATGAATCATGATATTAAAACTTTTAATAGGAAAACATGAAAAAGTAAAAAAAAAATCCTAAACACCAACGCACACAATTCAGCATAGACAATGAACAGACAAAATCTCTAGTACCGCTATAGAGGCGTTCTTAATCTTTGCTGGTAACGCCACAGTCCAAGCTAATGTACATCGCTATCTCGGAGAAGAACTTAAGAGGGGAAAAAGACCACCATTGATGGGTAAGCAAAAGAGCCACATTATTAAAATTTTCATTGGTAATCCACACATTTAGCTTCTTCACCACCCTATTAGCTTAACACCTTAACGGTTGACACCCTGTATGTTAATATGGAAACATATATTTTGATAACTTTATAAAATCAAAGCAATTCCTCTTAACTTGGATGAGCCCTACATTCTTGGTATGTATATACACTTTTGTTTATATTGTGACCCTCGCCCGAAAACTATCCCACGCTCATAGTGTTTTTATTTCAAAGACATCAGCAGCCAGCAGGACATCCAAGTCAATAACTTATAGACGGGCAATTCTACCACTTTTTGATTTCATTGATAAGTTTGGATAGGCAGAGCTCTCCAAAAATCCATGTGATTCTACCATTCTAGCAGCAGTGAGTTTAACTCCCAAATGCATGAACACTTTATACGGGAAGCAGAGCAGGGACAAAGCAAACCTCTGGAATTTTAGACATTGCGTGAAATACTTTACCTCCTTGTACAGAAACAAAAACTGAAGAAACCATAACATGAAGTTATTACTTCACTAATGTTAATTAACTCTAATGCTTATAACTGAAGCACCATGAAGCCTAACAGAAAAAAGGGCAGGCTGCAAATTTCATAAAAACCGAACTGAGATCTTATATTCTGTTAGACAAACTAGGGTTTGGGGAACAGTGCTCGATACCCAATAGGGTTCGGCTGTTATGCTTTTATATATCATACAGGTATAGGTACAGGAGTTTGTATACAATACGTATAGCCTACAATACATAGTCTAACACCCTCCCTCAATCTTAACTATGTCCTGAAACACTCAAGAGATTAAGATTGCGCCGACATCCTTCAAAAGAAGGTAAGGGCAAGGGCTTAGTAAAAATGTCAGCCAGCTGATCCTTGGAAGAGATGAACTTAATCTGAAGAAGCTTCTTTGCAACACGTTCCCTCACAAAGTGATAATCCACTTCAATATGTTTTGTCCGTGCATGAAACACTGGGTTTGCTGAAAGATATGTGGCACCAATGTTATCACACCAAAGGACCGGCGGCTGAGCTTGAGAGATCTTCAACTCTCTAAGTAGGGACTGAATCCAGATGATCTCAGCTGTAGCATTGGCAATTGCTTTGTACTCAGCTTCAGTACTACTCCGAGACACTGTAGCTTGTTTACGAGCTTGCCATGCTATCAAGTTAGGACCAAAGAACACTGCATGTCCCCCCGTGGATCGGCGATCATCAGGACAACCAGCCCAATCCGCATCGAGAAAGGCAGAGAGCAAACCAGAAGTCGCTGGTTGTAGATGCAGACCATAAGAAGCAGTGTGACAGACATAGCGCAGAATTCTCTTAACAGCTGACCAATGAGGATCACGTGGCGCATGGAGATACTGGCACACTCGATTGACAGCAAAAGAGATGTCTGGTCGAGTAATAAGCAAATACTGGAGACCACCAACAACGCTGCGGTACTCAGTGGCTTCATCAGAAGAAAGAAGCTCTCCATCAAAAGCTGACAGTTTGTCTGTAGCAGACATAGGAGTAGGAGTAGACTTGCACTGTAACATACCCGCACGACGCAAGAGATCATGGGAATACTTCTGCTGAGTGAGAGTTAAACCACTGTCAGAATGAGCAACCTCAAGTCCAAGGAAATAATGCAGTCTTCCCAGATCCTTGACATCAAAGTCAGCTCCCAAACTAAGAACCAGCTTGTCAGCCGCAACAACTGAAGAACTGACAAGAATGATATCATCGACATATACCAGAATATACATGGTCACCTGAGGTCGCTGAAGGATAAACAGAGATGTGTCGGCAGTAGAGGACACAAAACCATGCGCACGAAGAGCAGCACCAAGTCTAGCATGCCATGCACGAGGAGCTTGCTTCAGACCATAGAGTGCTTTGACAAGACGACAAAGATGATGTGGGTGAGCAGGATCAACGAAACCTGGTGGCTGACGCATATATACCTCCTCCTCCAGAACACCATGAAGGAAAGCATTCTGAACATCTAACTGACGAAGCGACCAACCTCTAGTGACAGCCAATGACAAGAGAAGGCGAATAGTAGTGGGCTTCACAACCGGACTGAAAGTATCTTCATAGTCAAGACCATAACGTTGTTTGAAGCCTTTAGCAACCAAGCGCGCCTTGTACCTTTCAATCGAACCATCAGCATGATTTTTGACCTTGAACACCCATTTGGAGTCAATGATATTGACACCAGCTGGTGGTGTCACCAAACGCCATGTATTATTCTTCTTGAGTGCCTGGATCTCCTGTTCCATGGCTGCACGCCAGTGAGGAATATCCAAAGCAGCCTGGAAGTGTCGCGGTTCAGCAGTCGGATCAGCCTGGAGATGAGCAGCACACGCCGCAAGCCAGGCCACAGTACCATCGGTGCGTTCTTTGGGACGAAAGATGCCACTCTTACTGCGAGTATGAGGACGCAGCAGAGCTGGTACAGGTGTCGGAGAAGCCTGCGACACAGGAGAAGCTGTGCCAGGTGGTGTGGCGGTCGGCAACACAGCCATGGGCGAAGCGACCATGGGTGAAGCAGGTACAGGCAGCGGCGTAGCGTCAGGTGGAGCGACTGGCGCTGGGCCTGGAGTCGACGGACCAGGCGAAGACGGTCCATGCGAGGCAGGGCAGGGAGCGGGCGACACGCTGGTCGGCAGGGACACGCGCGCGTTCACGCCAGGCGAGGTCGGCACCTCAGATCGTCGTGCATGGGGCATGCACGGCCGCTCGACGTCAACGACGAGAGGATCAGCAGCAGCTGGCGAGGTGGGCGGAGCCATATCCGGAACTCCTGGCGCCGGCAAGTCATCAAGAAGCTCAAGGCGAGCACCTCGTCCAGTCCCTGCACCATGGTTAGGCAACAATGCAGGAGAATATGCAGCATCCACAAATTGAGCAGGCAAAACAGGAAAGGAGTGTAAGGAAGTAGTAGTGGTGTCAAGAGGCGGTGGTAGTGAGGAGAATGGGAAAACAGTCTCATCAAAGACGACATCACGTGATATGTAAACACGATTAGACGGAATGTGGAGACACTTATACCCCTTATGGAGCGGACTATACCCAAGAAACACACACTGTTTTGATCGATATTCAAGTTTATGGTGATTGTACGGACGAAGGTGAGGCCAATAGGCACAACCAAAAACTTTGAAGAAAGAGTAGTCAGGAGTTTCATGGAGTAGGATTTCTAGTGGAGTCTTCATATGATGGAGTCGTGTTGGAAGCCTGTTTATAAGAAAGCACGCAGATGACAAAGGCATCACTCCGGAACCGAAAGGGTACGGAGGCATGAGCAAGCAATGTAAGCCCAGTTTCAACAATGTGACGGTGCTTGCGTTCAGCAGCACCGTTTTGCTGATGTGTGTGAGGACAAGACACATGATGCGATATTCCAAGTTTCTGAAAGAAGGTACTAAGATTCCGATACTCACCACCCCAATCAGATTGAACATGAATAATTTTGTGATTCAACAAACACTCAACATGTGCTTGAAATTGCATGAAGACATGAAACACATCAGATTTGCGCTTAATCAAGTAAAGCCAAGTAAAGCGACTAAAAGCATCAATGAAACTGACATAATAGTTGTGACCACTAACAGAAGTTTGGGCAGGCCCCCATACATCCGAATACACAAGTTCAAGAGGAGCTTTGACAACACGACTCGAAACAGGAAAAGGTAATCGATGACTCTTGCCTTGCCGACGGGCATCACACACTAAGAACTCCTTATTACTCGATTCTACGGGCAGCTCATAGCGATGGAGCACATGGCGCACAATAGGCGTGGCCGGGTGACCCAAACGAGAGTGCCATTGAGATGACGAAACTCGGACACCACTGAAAGCTTGAGAGGTGGATGGCACATCAAGAGCATATAGACCATGACGAACTCGCCCTCTAAGAAGAACGTCCCGCGTTGCCCGATCCTTAACAAAAAAATGAAAAGGGTGAAACTCACAAAACACATTATTGTCGCGAGTAAATTTAGGAACGGAGAGCAAACTACGGGTGACAGATGGAACACGTAGAATATCAAGGAGACGAAGCTTTTTAGAGGTGTGTGAAAGAAGAGATGCCTGTCCAACATGCGAGATGTGCATACCTGACCCACTGGCAGTGCGAACCTGATCCGGACCAGAATATGGCTGATGTGAGGTAAGTTTATCAAGTTGACTTGTCAGATGGTCGGTGGCGCCTGTGTCCATATACCAGGCGGGATCAAATGAATAAGAGGGAGTATACCCCGAGTCCTGCGACGCTAGAGCAGCCTGTTTCTCATTGCCTTTCCCATTGTTGCCGATGCCGAGAAAATCACGCTTGAAGCGGCGGTGGCAGCGAGACGCCAAATGACCTTCGAGACCACAAAGCTGACACTCAACCCCACCACCACAGGCTTGACAAGAGAGCCGCTTGCGTCCAGTGATAGGAGGAGCAGGGGCGGACGGACGGGCTTGGTGGTTGGACGGTGGTGGTGGTGCAGGTTTAGAACCACGAGGACCACCACGATGAGCCGCATTGGCCGAGGATCCATCAGAGTAAGATCCCACGGATCGACGAGTAGAGAGACGCTGCTCCGTGTTCAGAAGACGAGCATAGAGATCACGGGCAGGAAGTGGTGTTTCTCGCCCGCTGATATTTTCCACCAGAGAGTCATAGTCCTCATCAAGGCCATTGACAATGAATGTCCGAAACTCCTCGTGGCGGAGCGAGCTGTCGAATGGAAGAGAGCGTGTCTCGCCAATGCTTTAACCTTGTTGAAGAAGGCCGTGACGAGAGAGGTCATGCTTCTTTATCTCGCCAAGCTGAGTACGGATAGCCGAAGAACGCGCCAGGGACTGCGAGGAGAAGCTGGACTCGATGGTGGCCCAAGCATCCCGCGATGTAGCGGCAAAGATGACCATGCCGGCCACAGAGGGGGTGAGCGAAGACTGAATAGCACCCAGAATTGCTTGGTCTTGAGCAACCCATCGATGATGAGCCGGATTAGGCACCATAGTTTCACCACCGGAGGCCGAAAGAATCGGAACCGTGGCCGGCGGACACGGCAGCGTACCATCAACATATCCTTCCAAATAGTGACTACGCATCAAGGGTAACACCTGAGCACGCCACATCAAGTAATTGCCCGCAGATAGTTTCACCGTCACCAGATGGGCAAAGTGGAACGGTCCTTGATCAGCAGTTGGTGCGGCCTGCACTGCTTCATAAGGTGGAGGAGCACCGTATGGCATCGGCACCTCGCTGGGAGGCGGGCCACGGTACTGTTGCAGTTGATAGCCATAGTGCGCCGGCGAGATCACACCATGTGACGCTGTAGGACGAGACGGCGTCGCACCATAGGCCTCGTAGGAGGCGCCAGGATACGCGCCATAGGACGCTGCCGAAGCTGCAGCGTAGGGCGCTGCATGAGGCGCGACGTAGGGCGCGGCCGTGGGCGCGACGTAAGGCGCGGAGCGGGGCGCGACGTAAGACGCCGGATACGGCCCGCCGCGATAGGGCTCCTGAGCAGGAGCGCTGTCGGAGGGAGGAGGCCGGCCATTGGCCGCCGTCGACGAAAACGGAACCTCCCCCGGAGTTGGGCCTGCAGATGGCGCAGGTGCAGGGTTGGCGGCCGCGGGAGCAGCAGGAGATCGGGCGGCAGGGTAGGCCCAAGCCAGGGGCGCGGACGCCATGAAGGGCGACGCCGTCGCAAGGGACGAGGACGGCGGCGCAGCAGGAGAGGCCGACGCGGCGGCAGCAAAGGAGGCGGAAGCGGGGCGGCGCGGATCGAACGCGTCGTCTGATACCATGTTAGACAAACTAGGGTTTGGGGAACAGTGCTCGATACCCAATAGGGTTCGGCTGTTATGCTTTTATATATCATACAAGTATAGGTACAGGAGTTTGTATACAATACGTATAGCCTACAATACATAGTCTAACATATTCCAATCACATGATCAGTTTCTCTGATCTCACTTCCATGAACAAAGGTACTAAAAAGATGGTTAGAGAACATCGAGAGCAAACCCATACCGGAGCTTAATTTGGCATGTATCCTAGTGAAGTGGCTAAGAGCTTCCTATACTGATACATTTGGCGAGGAGGAGCAGCCAACATCTTTAGTGAATTGAAGAATCCTTCTGTAGAAGCTTTTCAGCTATATCTGACATGGAATTATACATGCAAACTCATAAAGTGTTAGTATAAATATGACTAAAAGCCAAATCAATTTACAGGGCTTCATTATTCAGAACGGACCCTCAGACCTCTATGATAAGACTCCTTTGATATGGCAATAATCAATGGCATCAATAAACAGTTGAACGGTGGCGATATTACTCGGCTCAAGCGGGAACTGTCACAATGCCATCGCCACTGCTTCCCATTCTTTGCTCTATTTATCAACATTAGGCCATTAGATAAATTCCAAGCTTGAGACGGAAATAAGGTTGACATCTTACCAGGTCCAATCATGTACATCATGAACTCGTGGTTTACTTTGAACAAACCTGCAATACTGAAATAACACCATTGGAACCAAACGTAAAGTGAACATTTTGCATTTACTCAAGCTCAAGGAAACTGCATAGTACCTTTTCTTGTGATGTGTTTAAGAATTTTGCTAGGCACATTTTGGTAACACACAACTATATGGTACTACTTAATAGTTGCTTAAACACCACTACAACAAGCTAAGGGAAATCAGCTATGCAAGTGAGTAGCATATACTTTAGGTACCCGTCAGCAATAAGGTCACCTATGCTCTGAAGAACACATTCAAATTATCCTAATATACCTGTGGCCACCCTCAAGACTCAAGACAGAAATGTTCGATGCTCCATCCAACCTCTGCATGTCAGTAAGGTAAAATCAATATTAACGTCATGATAAAGCTTTCTAAAATATTTGAGTACAAAAAATAGGTGCAAGATTATATGAAAAATTCAACATTAAACAATATATGGTGAGAGAGCTCACAGTTTCCTACCAGGAAAAATAATAAAGTAACAGAAAACAGAGGTCACACCTGACAGAAACTACAACATGACAAGGATAATAGAGTTCAGATTTCACATTAACTATACTATGACCAGGAAAAGCAAATGATTCTTGCCAAATGAAACTTTGGCATAATCAGCCATACACTCTCAAGAACTGAAGGTCAGCCACTCGGCCACATCGCACAAGTTTCGAGAGACAGAAGCTCACTTTGGTTTCCACCCCACCGTCTGTCTAGACTGCTGCACTGCACCCTGCGCTCACCAGTGCTCACTATCGTCCCACATGGCTCGAGCCACCGCCAGCATACTCGATGTTCGCCGGGATATTCTCTACAACTATATTAAATCTCTGAACTATCTATTCTTACCCAAGTCTGACCTAGACGGTGAGGCCATGGGCGTCAGCTGCACCTACAGGCAGTACAAAAGGGGAAGGGTCACCACATGCTTCAACTTAACATCAAATCTTAAGTTTCCGATTGCTACGCCATGCTGTGGCCACCCCTTAATATTAATTTTTCATGCCTGCAGTAAATATTCACAATATTCACATCTTCTAGCTATCCTGGGAAGGGGAGCAACACCAATATTCATGCATTCTATTTCGTGAGCTTTTGACTGAACCATAACGCACAATACTAAAACTGCG
Source organism: Lolium rigidum (assembly GCF_022539505.1). Classification (NCBI taxonomy): domain Eukaryota; kingdom Viridiplantae; phylum Streptophyta; class Magnoliopsida; order Poales; family Poaceae; genus Lolium; species Lolium rigidum. The sequence continues at coordinate 133,516,291 of NC_061509.1, read as the reverse complement.
ATTAGATAACAAATTACAACCTAGCAGATACTAAAGAGGACAAATATATTACCAGCAGAAGAAAATGCTCGGCAACAAGCTTGGAAAACTTGAATCATCGGAGAAGATCATTGGCTTGCATCGACCATTGCAGAATCTGTACCCCAAAAATAATTTCCAGTTCAAACCAAAGCACACAGAATCTGGATTTAGTGGCAAAGAGAGTTGGACACGGATGAAAAGGGGAGAAAATCCTAGAGGACCTGAAAGAAAGTGGAGCAGAGAGAGAGAGAGAGGGGGAACATATTTAGGCTCACTGCTCACTTGGGCATCTATCTCCCAAAGAAGTTTCCCTCGGCACTCCATCTAATCTAGGCCGGCCCAAGGAGAGGGCCAGCGGTGGCATGGCTCGGCGAGAAGCTTTGGAACCTCACCTGCATCGGCGGCCGCAGGTCGCTGCTGCTCACATGGAGAGGACACGCGGGCGTGGAAGATGAAGCAGCGGTGAAGGAGATCAGTGTTCACACGGAGAGGACACACGGGCATTGTTTTTCAATGTTTGCCGCTTAGATTTCATGATTTTGAAAGATGTAACACTATATTTGTTATTGGAGATAAATCAGGGAATGCAACATCAGCCTTTCCCGCAGCAAATCAGTATGTTATTGTACAAAGCAATTTAACCAAAAAAATGACAATGTACTGAAAAGAAGATACATTGATTGTCACAACCAGTATAGAAACAATCTAGACCGGAAGAAGGATAGAGAACAAAAAGAAGGAACAAAGCTTTCTCACCTCACCATGCCATCACAAGAACTCACACCAAGCTCCAACAGCCAGAGATGTACGGAAGATGTGCTTGCTTGTACCAGCCATGGAGAATATGAACATAAATGCTGCCTGTAATCGCCATCGGTAAGAATATTCTATAAACCGAAACCCTAGCTGCAAAAGAGAAGACTCAAGCTCCTCTATACTCATCGCAGGCTTCAGTGGAGGAATATTTGGCAGGCATCTCTCACTATTTAACGAAAGAAAGGACCAAACCTACAAAATAAGAGAGTAGCAATAAGTCAACATATAATACTTTGTTTCCAAAACAAAAAAACTACAGTCCTGAAAATAAGATAATTCATGGTCCAGTCAAGAGACATTGCACTGCCTATCAATATTACAGAGCCATAAGAAATGATCAACATGGCAAGACTGTCCAGGTGCTCAAACAGTCCTAGAATGGAACACTTAGATATATAAAGACAAGAAATGAGAGATTATAAAGACTTCTACATAATTCTAACGAAAATTGTGAAGAACCAACAAAGCACAAGAGACAAGGAAAGAGATGTATGGAAGATGTGCTTGCTTGTACCAGCCATGGACAATATGAACATAAATGCTGCCTGTAATCGCCATCGGTAAGAATATTCTGTAAACCGAAACCCTAGCTGCAAAATAGATGACTCAAGCTCCTCTATACTCATCGCAGGCTTCAGTGGAGGAATATTTGGCAGGCATCTCTCACCATTTAACGAAAGAAAGGACCAAACCTACAAAATAAGAGAGTAGCAATAAGTCAACATATAATACTTTATTTCCAAAACAAAAAACTACAGTCCTGAAAATAAGATAATTCATGGTCCAGTCAAGAGACATTGCATTGCCTATCAATATTACAGAGCCATAAGAAATGCTCAACGTGGCAAGACTGTCCAGGTACTCAAACAGTCCTAGAATGGCACACTTAGATATATAAAGACAAGAAATGAGAGATTATAAAGACTTCTACGTAATTCTAACGAAAATTGTGAAGAACCAACAATTAGTGTACCATTTTTCAGTGCTGGGCTGAAGTAAATACAAAAGTATTCATGGCAAATTCGCCCTCCTCCAACACAACAGTTTTGCCGACGAAGCTGCAAAAGCAAAGAAAATCATCTTAAACATCAACAATTTTAATGAGCTGAATAATATTTGCAGCAATATTATTACGACAGCATTGGTAATCATTGTCTAGTGGAACTTACGCCATTGCAGGCATCCTTTTCATGATGCCAGAACAAACTGGAGGCTCCAAATCAATTAGGGGTTGCAAGATTTACATCTGGTAAGTTTTGGTATCATGGTTTGCCTAATTAGCATGTAACCAAATCAAATAACTACAAAGAAATTCACATAAATAAAGGCCAAGTGACGTAACCTGTATGATGGTGATCTTTGTAGCAGGAAAAAAGGTGAACCTGGCCTTTCTCTTATAGGAACCTGCAAAAATACAGACAAAGAGGGACATGAATGGCAAAAATAAAACGAAAGAAGAGAAAAACCATCTTATCTTACACAGGAAATTGGTTGCATGACTGAACTTCAATAGATTTACAATTGATTTTAATTGCATTAGCTGAGTTATGCTTTGCAATATATTCGTGTCTTGCTTACTCAACTACTAAGCTTACCCAAATATGAATCGGCAAAATCCATATTCCAACCATTTTCTCCCTCTACCTTTTGCATCTAAATGAATTAAATTTTTCCCTTGACAGACAGCTTGGGATGAATGGAAAAGAGAAAGAATTGGTGCAGACACATCCGAAAATCAAAACAAAATATATGTGCTGAGATGGGGTAGAGGGGGCTAGGAAGGCATGGCGCACCTGCATCACGTCCAGATAATAAAGAACCCAACAATCAAGCTATTCGCATCCTAGCTGCAAAAAACAAATAATAACTCAGAAAGCAAAACCAACCAGTAAACATCGTCGCTGACGTCCTCCCCTCCAGCTAGTCACCTGGCGGGCTGTCGAGGATGCGAATCCACCACTCATCTCTACTTTTCTCTGCTCAAGTCAAATCAGGTACAGGGTGGATGAGCGGCTCCGGCAACCTTTGAGCTCCTGCCCTAGCCCACCACGAGTGAGCAGGGAGGAGAAGGGGCGCGTCACCTCTGATGGCTCGCCTCCGTTCCCTGCATCCGGCGCCCTCGTCCATTAAGGGAAAACCAGAGTGAAGAACAAATGGAGATAGACAGAGAGGAAGGCACAGAGAGAGGAGGGATGACCAAACCTGAATGAATCTCCGGCTTGGGATCAAGGATTTGAAGCACCACCGTGCTTTCCACCGCCTGGCCGCAACCGACGAGGGCGAACATGGAGGTGACGAGCGGCGCGAGGAGGGCGACGTGGGCGATCTTGGAGACGGCGACCACGACGGAGTAGAGGTGCGCGCTCCACCGCGCCTCCCCATCTCCAGCGACGCGAGCTCCAGCGCCTCTGCCCGGTCTCCTCTAGAAGCTCCTCACGGCGCCGCCCTCGCGTGGAGGAGGCGGCGGATCGGGTTTGGGGGAGGGGAGGACTGGATTGGAGGAGGAGAGGGAGGCACGGGATTGGGGAGAGGTAGCTCTCGGTAAGGCTAGGGTTTTCACCGTTTTCATTTTCTGATCGACGCGAGCACGGACGCTCACCGTCTCAAACAAACGGCCCCACGCAGGTACGGGCCCAGCCGTCATGCACCCAGAACAAGTAGCGGCTGGTGGGACAAAAATTACCGTATCCAACGGCTGAGATGAAAAGCAGGATTGGGAAGTTACTGTACTGGGTGAAACGAACGCACGAGATGGATTTGCCCCTTTTGGATGGCCTGGTTGGCCGGGTCTTCTTGGAGCTTTTATAGGAGAAATGTACGCATCACCTTCCAAAATTGCAAAATTCCTCCAGCTTTAACGAGAAGATATTCGTGTTGCATGTGTTATATTTGGCAGCAACTGAAGTTCTCCAAAGTTTTCCTTCATTCCTTAGAACATATTTTAATCTATAAAATAAGGAGACAAAAATTGACATTAGCTAGATCATGCACACCTTGTGCCCGGAATTCTTTCTTCCTAGAAAATATTTTCCAGTTTGCTAACTGAAGGTTTCCGTGTCCCTCAAAATCATTATAAAGAAAATTTTACATCTGGATGGTGATGAGGTGAAGTGCCCATTTTTTAACTCAAAAAGAAAGAAGATAAATGGGGATGTTGGCAAAAAAAATATTTTGGGTCTTAAGTAACTTAAGTTAGCAGCATATGAAAGAATCTTATATTAACATAATTAATCATCACTTGCAAAAATTACACTATCTTTTTTGAAAAAATATATATTTGATGTGAAAATGTACCAAATTATATTATTTTATAGCATATAGTCTCAAGATTTGCACATGTCTTATTTTATAGCATATAGTCTCCACGGTATCGAAATGGTTCAATATAGTGAGAGATTCAGGACATGCACCGCAATCTTATCAGAATGCGTATATCCTCTAATAACAAAACTTATTATAAAAATATTCTTGAAACAATTCAGTAAACTAGGAAGAAGTGTGGATCTTATATGATTGTGTGTATCCACTAGAGTCAAAACATGTTACAAAGTTACATTGTCAAAAATAGTTTAGTAAAGTGGGAGAATCACCTACATGGTAACATGGGATATACTCTAATGATTCGATGACATCAACCTTTTTATTTTATTCAGAGTAGATCAAATAAAAATAAATATACACCCATTCAGTAGCCAATATTGCATTGTAATATTTTAAGTATCATATATTGTTTTAACATGGTGGTTGCCTCATAGTCTTTAGCATTTAGGATGTTCCTTTTCTTCACCCAGAACTGATAGTTAAGACCATTCAATGATGAACTTGAAAATATAGCACCATCATGTTAGTTCTTCTTGGAGTGTTCCTCCCTATCATGCTTCATCTTCCTCTCTCCGTCACGCTCACACAACATCCAGATAAAAAAGCAATGATGTTTGTCTTTTAGGTCTAGCTAGAGCTAGGGATAACATTGTCACATATAGTTCTCAATTTTGAAATGGACATACCATATACTACTTTGGTCCCAAAATACATGACATGTAATTTAGGAAAATCCAAACTTTCCAAGATAAAACCTATAGAATTGTTTTAATTATACATACCATATACTCCTTCCGTTCTGAAATACACGACTTATGATTTAATGAAAACTCAACGGTTGCTAGGTTTGAATAATTACACAAAAGGTAATATCAATAGTTACAATATTAAGTAAATAAATCATGAAAATATATCTTATAGTTGATCTATTGGTATTGATGTAGTATTTTAAATCTTCATATTTTGTATATATACTCAGTCAAGCTTTGAAAGCATAGACATTTGACTAAGTTTATACGCCATGTATTTCGGGATGGATGGAGTATATTGGACCCTTTGAATTATAACAAAACATTCCAACAAGGTATAACTTCTCTTCCTATATGCATAAGAAAACATGTTTCTATTTTATTATATATCCTAGGCTAAATGCACACATGATGTTGCCAAACCTTACCGCACTCGACACCTCCACCCATGCAAGCTAGTATTTGTTCTTACTATTTTGATTGTGTGTTAATTTCCTTTCTTTACGGAAAACCATCAGAGAGATCTCAACTATAGGTTGTAAATTAATAAAGTGGTATTCTAATTCAAATTCATATGAAAATATAAGGATTAAGTTGTGTTTTCGGCGAACCTCTAAATGTTGGGAATATTTATTCTGAATTCTATGGCAAACCAGAGCCAACTCATGTATAAATTTTTCTTTTCATCCACTGACATTGGGTCTCCGATCCTTCAAAGTTTCATTGTTCCTAATTACTTCTATAAATGTTGAAAGACTACCCAGCCATCCAGGGGGTCTGAGAGGGGCAAAACAATCTCGTCCGTCCGTTTCACCTCACAGTAAAGTTCTGAAACCCGCTTTTCTCCTCGGCCGTCGGATGTAGTAGCTTTTTCCTACCGGCCGCTGCTTGTTCTGGGTGCATGACGGCTGGGCCCGTGCGTGCGTGGGGCCATTTGTTTGAGACAGCGAGCGTCCGTCGTCGCGTCGCTCAGAAAATCAAAGAGGCGAAAACCCTAACCAACCAAAAGCCTCCTCCTCTCTCCAATCCCGTGCCTCCCGTCCTGCCCCAATCCCTGCCTCCTCCTCCTCCTCCTCCTCTGGAGACTACGGCGGCTCGGCCCGGCCCGGCCATGGAGACGGAAGGGAAGAGGCACCGTCCGTCGCTCCATTGCGCCGGCGTGCGGCGAGATCAAGATGGAGGGCGGCGCGGCGGCGACGACTGGAGGCGACGGTGACGGGCCAGCGCGGGGCGGCTGCCTCAAGTGAAGAACTGGTGGGAGGCGTCCGGATCCGCGGCGGCCCACTGCTGGAGGCGAACTGCGGCGTCGATGGTGACGGGGAGGCGCGGTGAGTGCATAAATCGAGCTACCCACTGTAGGTTGTGCCGCGTTGCCTCACCCCCTCGTGTCTCCTCCTCCGAGGCCCCAAACCGTCGTCGTCGCGCCCCTCTCCCGCGACCTACCCAGCCGGAAGTAGAGGAGCAGCGAGGGGCGGCGCTGGGTGAAGGGGTGCTGGGGGCAGGCCGGACCGGGTGCCGGCCGCACTCCCTTGGCCATGCCCTCGCTCGTCGTCATCCTGATCTCCTCTTCCCCAACCGGAGTGGATTGGCATACATGGACATGGCCAGAGGAGGCACGGTGAGATCATCTGCTCCAGATCTACATATATCTTTGGATTCTAAATTGATTTGCCCGTCTGTTGTTCATGATAATTTGCTACTCCATTTGTAGCTTTGACATGGATTTGACCAAACAGAAGAACCATAGGAAGCTGATTTGGAGGAATGCCATTGTATGCAATTTCGTAGTGCTAGATTTCGCTGAAATTAAAAGTTATATCAATCCTGTTGCTTCTCTATGTTCTTCGGCTGCTTCGACATGGCAAACGCAAAAGCAGAGGTACAAGTTTGGGGTCAATGATGCATTGCTTGCTAGAAGGAAATCTCTAAATTGATGAATCTAAAAAAGTCAGAATAAACAGTTAAAGGTTTCTAGCTGTGCATTTCTTTTCTTCTCCCCATGCATTTCAATTCCAAATCTATTTTCATTCTAATTCATAATTTATGTTTGAGATTTTATCTGTAATTTATGTATTAGATTTGTATATTCTAACACGGCATGCAGTACTACAGTTGCCTCTGCATATAAGCCCAGCTATAGCACTTACATGTTCAGTTATGCCATCCAGATTCTCCCTTTTCCTTTCTTTTCTTTGCTTGATATTTATGTTTAGCTCATCTTCCAGTTTGCGTTATAAAGATATGCTTGATTTATGATATCATGGTTCTTCATAAAGAATTAAGATTTACTAGGCACTTGCATGTTAATTGTTGTTTTAGACATGGCAATGGAATAAAGTAGCGTTGAAATTGGTTCCCTATGTTTGCAGGCGCCGATGAGCAGAGGCTACGGGAGGCTTTGATGGTCTATATCAACGGCAACTCCATCATGTCCGATGTCGAGTTCGACGAGCTCAAACTACTAAAGGTGCCTTGGGCTCTGCTTCCATAACACTCCGATCTGTCAATGAGACCAGGACATGCTAAAAAAGTGAAGTTAAATGTTCACACCTATAGACCATCTTCTCTTGAGGCTATTATTTATACTCCTCCAAGTAGTGCATGCATACATTTGTATTGACGTTGATGTAACTCTGTTTTCTCTTCCCTGTTCTTACATTTGGCAGCAAGATGGAAACAACATGATGTGAGAAGATCCAGGTGATGTCTGCATGAGTCGAAACGCAAGTCATGGTACAACAAGTTACTCCATCGTTTCCATTTACTCAAATTCAGTGGAAGAATCTCACGAAAGAGTTTCATGAAGGGGAACAAGGTGATCTCTCTGTCACAAGAGGAATGTTGTCAGAACAAGGTGATATCTTTGTTTCTGCATTTTTATGTAATTAGTTTATTATATATTTTTGCAAACTGGATAAAGAAATGTTGTGAATGCACTAGCCTTACGTTTTAGTTTACAGTACAATGCATTCATGTTTGTTTTCTTCATCTAGCTCTGCTCATTTCAATTGTATGTTTTTCTTTCCCCATCCTTTTGTTTTGGTACACGATAAGGTGATGGGTTTCTTCTGTTTTCTCTTAAAATTTTGGTGGTACATTTTTTTTGTGGTAAATCTCTGTGAATATATAACTGAATAATTGAAGAAGCATTCAGAAGTTGTGAAATACAATATGAGTATTTTTGGGGTAAATCTGCATGCTAGAAAGTCCATGCCATATATTACTCCGTCCATTTCATTCAAGCAAGTTCTTGCATCTCTTGCTTGCCATGTTACACAAGATACCATTTGTTTTGAGTTAATATGTCTTAAATTAAAGTGGCTGGGAGCTTAGGAGATGCTAAAATTGAGCTTATTTGCCAAAAAAATGGTTACTTTTCTTATCTCGCCTAAGAAAGAGTTTCATATAACTAAGCTCTCTTGACTACAACATTGACACGACTAACCTTAGTGTGTACTGAAGCAGGAAAGCATTTGCCCCTCTTTTACTTTAGAATGATATTCGGTGCTAATTTTGAGTGGAAGAAGTGGGAAAATTTCAGGTGGTTACTATCAAGGATTGTAAATATATATGTATCTTAGAAAATATGGTTTCACATATTGCTGCTTGCTCTTCCGTTTCATTGTTTTATTTCTTCCTTGATCCGAAGCAAGGAGGACATATATGTTGATCTCGCTCGATGGTGGAGGCCGGCGCCGGCTTGGGGTTTCACGATCATGATGGTCATCCTTTCGCCGTTAGCGACGATCGCATGGCGTCGACAGTGTGCTGGCGAAGCTTCAGCAGCAACCACGAAGTAGCCTGCGTGTAATTTCTCATGTTCTCTGCATGTTTTGTGTCAGATTTCATTTCCTTTTTGTTTTCAAGGTCATTCACATCCCCATTAATTAGTTACTGATGAAGATATATTTTATTATGTCTCTTTATGATCTCTTCGCAAACCGCTTAGTTTTACGCATCCAGTTGTACTATTTTGTTATGTCCTCTTCAGGTTCATGTGCATGTACTCTTCAGTTTTACACATTGACCGTTTTACGCAGGTTCATATGCACAGTCGATGGTGCGCTCACGGCATGGCTCTCATGGTCTACGGGTTGGAGCGAGTGGTACCCGCCACATGGCGTCCGGGCGCTACTCGTGGTGGTGGAACTCGGGGTGGTGATCATAAGAGAGTAGAAGGAGAGGTGTGTATGTGTGTGTGGCCGCGAGGCCTTCAATTCATATTTCATGCTATTTTCATTTCTTGCTTCAAATTTATCACCCCGCGGGCAAATCGGCATGGCCGAGAAAAACTAAAATGATTCGAGTTGGGACTTGGCTACCAAGCTACTGCTGATCACTATTTTCCTATTTGTAGGAGCTTCAGTAAGGTTGCTCGCTGCTGATCTCGAAGTGTTTTTGTTCTGGGTACTTGTATGATCGTGGAAGAGTGGTGTTATTCCTAAATGTGCTATTGCAGATCTAAGGTGAGATTATCATATTTTCTATATTCAATCTCAGGCGAAGATTCATCTCCCGTTCAGTAACATTCACTTTATATGTAATTATTTCATTGATCCGTGGCACTGGCCATCCTCTGTGAACATTTAACTGAAGGAGATATGCCCTAGAGGCAATAATAAAGTGGTTATTATTATATATCTTTATGTTTATGATAAATGTTTATATATCATGCTATAATTGTATTAACCGAAACATTTGTACATGTGTGATATGTAGACAAACAAAGAAGTCCCTAGTATGCCTCTTAACTAGCTTGTTGATTAATGGATGATTAGTTTCATAATCATGAACATTGGATGTTATTAATAACAAGGTTATATCATTGTATGAATGATGTAATGGACACACCCAATTAAGCGTAGCATAAGATCTCGTCATTAAGTTATTTGCTATAAGCTTTCGATACATGGTTACCTAGTCCTTATGACCATGAGATCATGTAAATCACTTATACCGGAAAGGTACTTTGATTACATCAAACGCCACTCGCGTAAATGGGTGGTTATAAAGGTGGGATTAAGTATCCGGAAAGTATGAGTTGAGGCATATGGATCAACGAGTGGGATTTGTCCATCCCGATGACGGATAGATATACTCCGGGCCCTCTCGGTGGAATGTCGTCTAATGTCTTGCAAGCATATGAATGAGTTCATAAGAGACCACATACCACGGTACGAGTAAAGAGTACTTGTGAGGAGACGAGGTTGAACAAGGTATAGAGTGATACCGAAGATCAAACCTCGGACAAGTAAAATATCGCGAGACAAAGGGAATTGGTAATGTATGTGAATGGTTCATTCGATCACTAAAGTCATCGTTGAATATGTGGGAGCCATTATGGATCTCCGGATCCCGCTATTGGTTATTGGTCGGAGTGAGTACTCAACCATGTCCGCATAGTTCTCGAACCGTAGGGTGACACACTTAAAGTTGGATGTTGAAATGGTAGAACTTGAATAAGGAATGGAGTTCGAATATTTGTTCGGAGTCCCGGATGAGATCCCGGACATCACGAGGAGTTCCGGAATGGTCCGGAGAATAAGATTCATATATAGGATGTCATTTTATGTGAAATAAAATGTCGCGGAAGGTTCTATGGAAGGTTCTAGAAGGTTCTAGAAAAGTCCGGAAGAAACCACCAAGGAAGGTGGAGTCCACATGGGACTCCACCTCCATGGCCGGCCAACCCTAGTGGGGGAGGAGTCCCAAGTGGACTCCCCCTTAGGGGGCCGGCCACCCCCCATATGGGAGGTGGAACTCCCACCTTGGTGGGAGTCCTAGCTTGGCTAGGTTTCCCCTCCCTATGGAAGGTTTTTGGTTCGGGTCTTATTCGAAGACTTGGACACCACCTCTTGGGGTTCCACCTATATAATGAGGGGCATAGGGGAGGGGGCCGGCTACACCAAAGCACCACAAGGTGGCCGCACCACTAGATGGCCGGCGCCCCCCTCCCAAACCCTAGCCGCCCCTCTCTCCTCTATAGTTCCCGCACGCTTAGCGAAGCTCCGCCGGACTTCTCCACCACCACCGACACCACGCCGTCGTGCTTCGTCGGATTCAAGAGGAGCTACTACTTCCGCTGCCCGCTGGAACGGGGAGGTGGACGTCGTCTTCATCAACAACCGAACGTGTGACCGAGTACGGAGGTGCTGCCCGTTCGTGGCGCCGGAACCGATCGTGATCAAGATCTTCTACGCGCTTTTGCAAGCGGCAAGTGATCGTCTATCGCAGCAATAAGAGCCTACTCTTATAGGCTTTGGAATCTCTTCAAGGGTTAGTCTTGATCATCCCCTCGTTGCTACCGTCTTCTAGATTGCATCTTGGCTTGGATTGCGTGTTCGCGGTAGGAAAATTTTTGTTTTCTATGCAACGTTATCCTACGGTGGTATCGAGCCGTGTCTATGCATAGATGGTTGCACGAGTAGAACACAATGGTTTTGTGGGCGTTGATGCTCTTGTTATCTTTAGTTTGAGTACTTTGCATCTTTGCGGTATAGTGGGATGAAGCGGCTCGGACTAACTTTACATGACCGCGTTCATGAGACTTGTTCCTCGTTCGACATGCAACTTGTATTGCATAAGAGGCTTTGCGGGTGTCTGTCTCTCCTACTATAGTAAAGATTCAATTTACTCTTCTATTGACAACATTAGTATCAACGTTGTGGTTCATGTTCGTAGGTAGATTAGATCTATATCGAAAACCCTAAACCACGTAAAATATGCAAACCAAATTAGAGAGCGTCTAACTTGTTTTTGCAGGGTTTGGTGATGTGATATGGCCATAATGTGATGATGAATATGTATGAGATGATCATTATTGTATTGTGGCAACCGGCGGGAGCCTTATGGTTGTCTTTAATTTTCATGTTGAGTAGTATTTCAAAGTAGTTGTAATAGTTGCTACATGAGGTGAACAACCATGAAGCCGGCGCCATGAACCTTGACGCTACGCCGACGATGATGGAGATCATGCCCGAAGATGATGGAGATCATGTCCGTGCTTTGGAGATGAAGATCAAAGGCGCAAAGACAAAAGGGCCATATCATATCACATATGAACTGCATGTGATGTTAATCCTTTATGCATCTTATTTTGCTTAGATCGCGACGGTAGCATTATAAGATGATCCCTCACATTAATATCAAGATAATAAAGTGTTCTCCCCTTGTATGCACCGTTGTAACAGTTCGTCGTTTCGAAGCATCTCGTGATGATCGGATGTGATAGATTCAACGATTCACATACAACGGGTGTAAGCCATGTTGCACACGCGGAATACTTGGGTTTGCTTGACGAGCCTAGCATGTACAGACATGGCCTCGGGACAACGGAAACCGAAAGGTTGAACACGAGTCATATGGATGATATGATCAACATGTTGATGTTCACCATTGAAGCTACATCATCTCACGTGATGATCGGTTTTTGGTGTAGTGAATTTGGATCGTGTACCACTTAACAACTATGAGGGATGTTGTATTAAGTGGGAGTTCATTAGTAATTAGATTAAAACATGAACTAATTATCATAAACATAGTCCGAGTAGTATTTTGAATTAATTTTGTAGTATTGGCATCCGTTTACTACTATGCGCTAGTCTTATAATTGAGATAGAAATACTCGTTAAAATCTGACTAGAAACTTTACGGATTGGTACCGTATTGTTAATGAATCAAGAAATGATTAAGTCCTATTGCAAACTTTTAGTGAAACTCACTTTGTTGATTCAGAGAGCTATGGTTTCAATTAGTACCTAAAGTTATCTTGTCTCCGTGAAACTTGAAGTTCAAATCTGTTTGAAAAGTAAGGAGCTGAAAATTTAGTTTTCAGAAATAATCAAGATACGAGATATATGTGATATCTAAGACCTTATTGCAAGATGATAGAATAAAAATTTGGTGAGACTACATAAACTCATAAGTTTTATGGGAATGTATGAAGGTTGAAGACGCCAGACGTCACAATCCTCCAACTATTGGGGCACTAATGATATTCGCATATCCATGAAGTTATCATCCTTAGTATGCACCGTTGCTAAGACTCGTCGCTTCGAAGCATCACGTGATGATCGGGTGTTATAGATTCTACGTGTGCTTACAACGGGTGCAAGCCAGATTTGCACATGCAAATACTAAGGTTAAACTTTATGAGCCTAGCATGTACAGACATGGTCTCGGAAAGTTGTCATGAATTGATGGATAAAATTATGAGTGAAATTGTTCATCATATTACAAAGTTACTAATAGTGAAATCTAGAACACTTGTCATGTGATGATCAACTTCAAAATAAGAACCTCAAGGTTATTGGTATTAGACCAACAAACCTAGAAGTTTTTAATGTTGAAGTGTTTTTCGAATAATGAGGAAAGCTAAAAGAGAAACTGCAAAAGATATTTTGGCGGAAAGAAAGAAAAGACTAGAAAGTCTAGCTCGGGTGTATATAAATGATATACATGTTATGGTTGTATTCCTAGTTAGGTCACACTATGAAATTCTTGGGTATTAGTACTATATTGGTTGGTATGAAGTGTCATACAAAACAACGCAATACAAGAATACAATGGCCTAAGTGATCGACAAGGAATATGATAGAAATGCACGTCCGGAACAAAATAAAGTGTTATTATGTTCGTCGTTGGCATTCTATCTAGCCCTTAGAATTTATAATAAAGAACTTAATAATTGTTATTTTGCTCGGTCAAATGAAAACAATGAGTTGTTCAAATTATGACATTACTCCATGTACGATGGATAAGTTATTATAAATCTTAATGGTGAAACACACATACATAAAACTGACGCTAAAATGCCATAAGGCAAATGATTTGAATTCCACTTATTTGTGGAACCGCCATTTAGGTCATGTTAGAAAGGAATGCATGAAGGAACTCCATGCAAATGGTTTTTTTTGGAGTCATTTGATTTTTGAATCATTTGGCGCTTGCAAATCTTTTCTAAAAAGAATGACTAAAATACCGTTCATAGGCCAAAAGTTGAACGGGCAACTAACTTAGTGGAAACATACATGCTGATGTATGTGGTTCACTCGGGAATAGTTGTGTGCGGGAGATTCTTCTACTTCATGAAAACTTCCAAATTGAGTATATAAATGAGGATATATTCGATAAGGAAGAAGTTTGAAACATTTGATTGGATTCAAATAAAATTCAGCATGAAGTGGAAATCATCGTAATAGAAAAGTCAAATATCTATGATTGGATCATGGTGGAAAATATTTGAATTACGAGTTTTAGCGAACATCTAAGAGAGTTATGAAATTGTTCTACAACTTACGTTTCTTGGAGTATCATAGTGATGATGAAGTATCCAAGAGATATATCCAAACTTTGTTGGATCAATGATGAGATAAAATATTGATGCCATTATATTTTTGTGGATTATGCTTTAGTGACTACCGCTTTTACACTGAATAGAGCATCATCATGATCCGTTGAAATGACACCATACAAGTTATGGCATGGGTATAAATCCTAATAGTCAACCAAAATCGGATGAATGTCTTTGTTGGTTATCCCAGAGATTTAATTGGGAATTCTTCCCACAAGATAAAGACAAAAGTGTTTGTCAATGTTTCTTATTTCCGAGAAATTGTTTCGAGTGAAGTATTTGAGTGGGAGGACAATATAATTTGATAAGGTTTATGAACTCGAGCATAATGATCGCAGTAGCGCGAGCATCGGAATTAGTTTCGGAAGCGGCCACGACGATCATGGCTCTCATGACTACAAAGTGTTTTAGCCATGGAGATCGAAGTACATATTGAACCTTGTAGGTATGGTTTACTTTGTGATCAAATAAATGATTTGTGGACAAAGGATTGATTTTGAACAATGATAAACCAACTACAAAACAAAGAAGTTATGATGGGCCCTGACTCCGTTAAAATGGCCATGCGCCATGAAATCCAAGATAGATGAATACTTTATGAAAGTAAATGGATCTATGAAATTGATAGACTTGGATGAAATATCCTTGAAGAAAGCTTGATTTATCGAAAAATTGTTTACGACAATGTTCAAAGAGTTGAATACGATAAGATTAGATCTTCCGTAGCAATGCTTATAGTCTATGTGGATTATTCTAGTAATCACTACATATTTCTTTTATGAGATATGCTAGTAGGATGGCAAAATACATTACTTATCGAAGTATGTATTAAAGGTGTATACAAGATACAACCAAGAGTTTTGCTGGTCCATGGAATACTAGATAGGTATACAAGCTTCAATTGGATGAAGTAAGTATCACGGAGTTGGAATCTTCACTAGATGAAATAGTCAAAGAGTTTTTGATTTCATCGGAGACGATGAAGAGACTTGCATTTGCAAGAAATTAAGTGGGAGCGCTAAGACACATTTATAATACTTTATGTAGGTGACATATAGTTGGTTATAAATGATGTAATTATATACTTGATTAAAAAGGTTTCATTGAGAATTAACTTCAATGAAAGGATATGGATCGAAACGAATTTAGTGTCAAGATCTATGAAGATAGATTGAAACACATAAATAAGTTTAATTCAAAGTACATATGATGGATATTGAAGTAGTTCAATATAGAAATATTAAGAAAATGTTCTTGTCATGTGAAGTTTTAACAAGACTTGAGTGTATCTGACACTCAATGAGTAAAAACACATGAGTGATTATAGATCACGAATAATATGTACACAATCGGATATCATGTGCTATAAAGTGTTATGAGCATATACCAGAATGATTCATATGATGATCATTGGATCGACAGTAAGAATATCCTTGAGTACTTTAGAAGAACTAAGGATATATATATATATATATTTTTGTATGAAGAAATGACAAACAAATCGCCGTAAGGTGTTACACCGATATTGGTTTTGTCACATATAAAATATAATTTCAATCTCAAATTAGATTAAGTGTTGTTTAAAAGTAGCACAATGAGCTAGAAGTTGTCTATGCTAGATTTAGAAGAGTTCTAAATATTGTGACGGATTCTACAAAAGAAGGCGAAGTATGTCATTGTTTTGACAATAACAAAGGATGTTAAGTCATGAGGTTCTTTGAGAACTTGGTGTATTTCAGACATGAGTCGAACTTTGAAGCTATATTGTGTGTGACAATATTAGTGACATATTTCAGACTCGCGGAATTAAGGTTCCACCAAAAGACCAAACATATTTAATGTCGACTCATTTGGAAATGAGTGATGCGTTGAGACGCAAATGAATTACAAAATACATACGTTTACGAGCGTGTCGGATCCGTTGACTAAAAACCTCTCCCGTGAGCAATACATGATAAAGCACCATAAGGCCAAGGTGTTATATCTTTACAAATGTAAACTAGATTATTGACTCTAGTGCAAGTGGGAGACTCGAAGGAGATATGCCCTAGAGGCAATAATAAAGTGGTTATTATTATATATCTTTATGTTTATGATAAATGTTTATATATCATGCTATAATTGTATTAACCGAAACATTTGTACATGTGTGATATGTAGACAAACAAAGAAGTCCCTAGTATGCCTCTTAACTAGCTTGTTGATTAATGGATGATTAGTTTCATAATCATGAACATTGGATGTTATTAATAACAAGGTTATATCATTGTATGAATGATGTAATGGACACACCCAATTAAGCGTAGCATAAGATCTCGTCATTAAGTTATTTGCTATAAGCTTTCGATACATGGTTACCTAGTCCTTATGACCATGAGATCATGTAAATCACTTATACCGGAAAGGTACTTTGATTACATCAAACGCCACTGCGTAAATGGGTGGTTATAAAGGTGGGATTAAGTATCCGGAAAGTATGAGTTGAGGCATATGGATCAACGGTGGGATTTGTCCATCCCGATGACGGATAGATATACTCCGGGCCCTCTCGGTGGAATGTCGTCTAATGTCTTGCAAGCATATGAATGAGTTCATAAGAGACCACATACCACGGTACGAGTAAAGAGTACTTGTCGGGAGACGAGGTTGAACAAGGTATAGAGTGATACCGAAGATCAAACCTCGGACAAGTAAAATATCGCGAGACAAAGGGAATTGGTAATGTATGTGAATGGTTCATTCGATCACTAAAGTCATCGTTGAATATGTGGGAGCCATTATGGATCTCCAGATCCCGCTATTGGTTATTGGTCGGAGTGAGTACTCAACCATGTCCGCATAGTTCTCGAACCGTAGGGTGACACACTTAAAGTTGGATGTTGAAATGGTAGAACTTGAATAAGGAATGGAGTTCGAATATTTGTTCGGAGTCCCGGATGAGATCCCGGACATCACGAGGAGTTCCGGAATGGTCCGGAGAATAAGATTCATATATAGGATGTCATTTTATGTGAAATAAAATGTCGCGGAAGGTTCTATGGAAGGTTCTAGAAGGTTCTAGAAAAGTCCGGAAGAAACCACCAAGGAAGGTGGAGTCCACATGGGACTCCACCTCCATGGCCGGCCAACCCTAGTGGGGGAGGAGTCCCAAGTGGACTCCCCCTTAGGGGCCGGCCACCCCCATATGGGAGGTGGAACTCCCACCTTGGTGGGAGTCCTAGCTTGGCTAGGTTTCCCCTCCCTATGGAAGGTTTCTGGTTCGGGTCTTATTCGAAGACTTGGACACCACCTCTTGGGGTTCCACCTATATAATGAGGGGCATAGGGGAGGGGCCGGCTACACCAAAGCACCACAAGGTGGCCGCACCACTAGATGGCCGGCGCCCCCTCCCAAACCCTAGCCGCCCCCTCTCTCCTCTATAGTTCCCGCACGCTTAGCGAAGCTCCGCCGGACTTCTCCACCACCACCGACACCACGCCGTCGTGCTTCGTCGGATTCAAGAGGAGCTACTACTTCCGCTGCCCGCCGGAACGGGGAGGTGGACGTCGTCTTCATCAACAACCGAACGTGTGACCGAGTACGGAGGTGCTGCCCGTTCGTGGCGCCGGAACCGATCGTGATCAAGATCTTCTACGCGCTTTTGCAAGCGGCAAGTGATCGTCTACCGCAGCAATAAGAGCCTACTCTTATAGGCTTTGGAATCTCTTCAAGGGTTAGTCTTGATCATCCCCTCGTTGCTACCGTCTTCTAGATTGCATCTTGGCTTGGATTGCGTGTTCGCGGTAGGAAAATTTTTGTTTTCTATGCAACGTTATCCTACATTAACTTGCTTTGCTGCTAACTATGATTTCCTACATCTGTGCATTTAGGTTGCAATAGTATACGCGCCGGTCCATTTCGTTGTGGAAGTTATTCTGCTATTCAGATAGGTGTTATTGGTGCTTGATAATGTACAATTAACCGTGCTCATGTTATGCTTATGTGAAGATTGTTTTCTATTTGGTATCGACAAAAAACATGTAGTCCTTCAGGGCTGCTTCCTACTATGATGAAAAGTAAGTCCTTTGATGTTAGACATTTTGTTGTGTTTGGTTCAAAAACATTAGTATGCTTGCCCAGGTTCAACTGTGTGGTTGACCAGGTCCAGGTCCAATGTCTCGATTAGTAACCATCTATATATCGATAGCTAGGATTCTGATGTTCAATTGCTTATATGATGTACTCTTGCTCTTAACATGTTTCTAGCATCCATTTATTTTAGTATTATGTAAATTAGAATGGAACAATGTCAATTTTTCTTATGGTTACCAGAAAGTTCTTTCATGCTCAGATAACTAAAAGCTGATTCCGGTCTTGGGCCTGTG
Source organism: Lolium rigidum (assembly GCF_022539505.1). Classification (NCBI taxonomy): domain Eukaryota; kingdom Viridiplantae; phylum Streptophyta; class Magnoliopsida; order Poales; family Poaceae; genus Lolium; species Lolium rigidum. The sequence goes on along the minus strand of NC_061509.1, from coordinate 133,497,668 downwards.
GACAACACATTATTCTACATATAAGCATGGGGTTTGCATTTGCTGCTGGAACCACAGATGACCACTGGAGCTTTTGATTTCAAACAACGAGGTGACAAGATTTACTTGGACTTTTCTCGTATGTTTGAGACGGATGCTTACCATCCGGGAACATCGATAGATATTAAGGGGTACAGAAGCGTTGTATGGGCTGACCAAAAAAGAAGTGTTCCTTCCGTTACTATCGTGTATGTAGCACCAACATTCTATGAAACCACGATAAATCACTTAAGTTATGTAATATATTTGTGACAATATTCATATGACGGTTACAGTATTGTCTCTCTTATGCGTTTGCACCAAAATACCATCCTATATGTTAGCATCTATTAGCATGTTATTAATATTTTTTTGTTCGCACTGATTTAGGCATTTCTCTCATGTAAAGATTCATCTGAGGTAGAAGACTCTACTACGCAGAAAGGCGACCCTTTGTTCTCTCGGGGATGGAGTAAACAATGCCCCTGCTCTAAAACTTGCCGACATTAGTAATGCAATGGATATTACGGCACCGAGGTATTTTAAGGCACACCATCAAGTTTCGGACCTCTGTTTGCGTTCTCTCTTCATTCATGGCAAAAGCCCGATTTTCCGTAGTTTTAAATGGAAGAGTTTGTACAATAGTCACAATACATCCCCGTACGTAGTGATTTTGCAAACCACAAATTTAGCGGGACTCATGAAACATACTCGGTTGGTATTTCAATTGAGGTGTGCATGATTCATGATGGATTAGCTTTGGGTTATCTGGTTGGTGATCGTGGCGCTCGGCAGACGGAGAACCGCTTCCGTTGTGCCATGACATCCATACGAGGTGATGCTCTCTCCTTATGTGCTTCCTCGTCTATCCTTTGGCTATGCTTTGATTTGATCTCGTGCAAACAAGGTGTTTGAGAACAATCCAATGAGGTTGCACGAGAGCGTTAATCTACTTGAATTTGCTATCTCTAGGTGAATTCCAACTCTATTTGATTGTTTCATGTGAATTATTCGCGCGAGCTAGAAGAATTCAAAAGCCGATTGATTTGTAATTATGCCGTGCGAGAGACAAGACGAGCAGCGAGGCTTCGCCTCTTCCAGCCCAACCTCTAATCGGCGCCCGGGGTGGTAAAGTAATTCAACGATGCGAGGCGCACAAATACGTTGAGCCAAGGTGAGCCATTGTCGATTCGTTGCGAAGGTGTTTTCCTTCGATTTATCTTCGTGTGCTTTTTGTTTCATACTCTAAAATTATTTAGTTCCCTAAATAGGCATGCACCCATTGGTCCAGTTCTCCTTGCCAATGATGCGGGCAATTTTCTCTGGTCCTCGAAGATTTCTAAACACAATGGTTACCACTTGGGTTCTCGGGGCACAAATACGTTGAGCCAAGGTGAGCCGTTGTCGATTCGCCACGAGAAGATGTTTTCCTTCGATTTATCTTCGTGTGCTTTTTGTTTCATACTCTGAAATTATTTAGTTTCCTAAATAGGTTTGCACCCATGAGTTCGGTTCTCCTTGACAATGATGCTGCAATTTGTTCCGGGGTCCTTGAAGATTTCTAAATATAGGGGCTACCACTTGAGTTCTCGGGGAAGAAAGATCCGTCTGAACGTAATGCTCGAGAGAATTATAGTTTGTAATATCGCAAAGAAACTACAACTCATCTCTCCCGCATTGATTTTACGAAATGATTATGATTTAAGATTTTAGGTCCGTAGTTATTATATTATTAGCGGTAACTAATTATGCTCGAATATTCGGTATTTCACTTTCCTTGTGAATCGGTTTAGTATTAATAGTGGAAGGTCTGCCAAAATATTGTTCTTCATGCTTGTAAAGGTTGGACCGTTCTTGTTTGAAGTTTGAACCATAGAGCTAAGCTGAGATATGTGTTTTTCTCTCGGGAAGTTTACTTGCGGCTATATCCTCCCATTTCATTCTCTGTATGGGTTTTCAAATTCTAAAGGTACTAAAAGAATTTGTTATGCTCGATGCAAAAATCTCAATTTAGCTACCTAAGCGTAGGTTTTTATTATTTCATTAGCATAATGATGGTAATACAGGTTAATGCATGGAGAACATTAAGTGGATCTGCTCGCATTTTTGGACATGGACCTCACATGTAAGGTGAATAATAAAAGATCTAACTCCCATCTTGGTTATTTTATGCGTATGTACTTCCCTTTCATAGTTTTGAGTTTTAGAAGGCGGTTAAAAGTACGGATGAGTCTCTTACATGATGTTACTGCCTTTCTTGGGATCTTCTTGAGCTGACTCCAATCAGCTTGAGGTGACAAATAATATCTCATGATCAATACAATTACTTCTTTGGTGGCATGTTACCGCCTTTCTTGGGATCTTCTTGAGCTGTGATTCTAGGAAATAGTTGATTTTCAAGTCCTTTCGTTTTTGTCCTAGAACTATTTAAGCGAGGAGATGTTTTGACATGTATGTTGACGATATGTAGCACTCACTTTGTAGTTATATGTTTCTTCTTCTTTCCTCTTCTCTTTGCAATCTTACTTGAAAATTTTGTATTAATGAGACTTGCATGATTCTAATGCCTTCACTGCAATTTGTACTCTCCATGTTAGCTGACATTGTGTATCTTTTATCCATGTTCTCCTTTCATTTCTATGCATACTGTTCGTAGTCCTGTCAAGAATAAATTTGGATATCGTTGGCAACACGTTTTTTATCTCTTATACTCAAATGCAGCTTCCCCCGTAAAAAAACTCAAATGCAGCTGCTTACAGTCTACTTCCATTAATATATTTTCTTGGCCCTTGTGGTGATACACTGAACCACTGAACCAATCACTTCATGTGTTGTTTTCTCTTTTAACTAAAATGGAAACATCTCCAGTTCTCCAAAACGTAGTGCCACTAATGCGAATTGCCTATGAAAATTAGGTGGTGCTTTATGCTTTCACTCTCAGTTACACTACTTTTGTTGTGTGTATGGACTTCTTTCCTTTGGCCGCCAATGCAGCCTATGTAAATCTACTCAATGGCATATATTGTGATATTGTGCCATTGAAATATATGTATAACCTACAGCTTTTCATTTTTTGCCATAAAGAGTGCATTAACAAGTCCCAAAATGTCACAATCTTCTTCATACTGCAAAATCCTCGGAGCCACGCAAAAAGTATTAAGTGCAAGACTCTACCACTGTTATTGCTACAAGATTAAGGTGTAGGAGAAAAAACAAAGAAGCAAGTGCAAGCTTATCTATATTTTTCCTATGTTTCAACCCAAATTTGAAAAATCATTTAGAATCTGAAAACTGCTCTAATATTATTGCTTTAGTTTTGAGAAGAAATAAATGTTGATATGTCGTTGCTACTTTGCTAAAATATAATGATATGAACTTATTGTGTTTAGACATCCACGCGATATATTGATGATTTAGTTTTATACCATATGGTGCTTACCAATGTGGTTTCGGTAAAGCTCGACAAGTTGTAGAAATTGTGAAATATTTAATATCAATGGACAATAGCAAAAAATGGGAAAACAAAATCTCATGGCAAAAATGGAAGGCGAATCTAATAGAACAGTGGGTACTCTCGCATTAACTTTGAATGACCAATACATGAAAGATCGTCTTACAACTATTTTGGTATGAAACATCCTGTATAATTGCAGCAAATTTAGAGGAACAAGAAATAAACGTCATATTTGATGCGTATATAGCAACTCAAGACATGAACCATCACCAAAAATATATATTTAAGCACCAAAATAAATTATTTATTAAATTACCGTTCTATACGTCAGCATTCATTGGCATATTAATACGGCTTTTATTTGCACTTGCGTGCGATAGCGCAAGCAGTCATCTAGTTTCTACTATAAATGTTCGAAGACTACCCTCTCAACTGAGAGTCCGAGAGGGACAAATGAATCTGGTTCACACGTTTGGCAATGCACAGTAAAATCTTTCCCCCACTTTTCATCTCAGCCATCTGTTGCACTAACTTTTCTTTTACCTGCAGCGATTCGTAAATGGTCTATGACGCTTGGGCCCATTTTTGTGTGGGACCGGCAGCAAGAGACAGCGGCTGGCGCTCATCCGCGTCGCTCGTTTCAGTCGTTGTTCCGTGAAACGGTGAAAACCCTAGATCGGGATGGCCACTGCCCAATCCACGACGTGCTCCCCTCCCCAATCCTCGGCCCCTCCTCAGCTGCTCTTCTCGTTTTCCCTCGATGGGACGCGCCGCCACCATCTCCCCGCCGGTGGAGATCGAGATCTTCGGTCTCCACCATCTCCGCGCATGCGGTGGGGTGGCTGCCGGACCAGGAGCTTGAGGCGTGGCTACAGGGAGGCGCGGCGTCCGTCGCTCCGCTGCGCTGGCGTGGGGAAGGATTGCTGTGGCGGCGGCCGGAATCGAACGGGGCGGCGGCGAGCAGGGCAGGAACCGGACGGCGGCGGCGGCGAGCAGGCCAGGAACGGGGCGGCGGCGCCTCGTCTCTTTTATCCATCGAGATCTTGCACGGGATTGGCCCAATCCCCATCTCCCGCGCCCTCTGCTGCCTCCCCGGCTCGTCTCCTTCGGATGCTCTCGCGGGAGATGTGGCTGGGTCAGTGGCGGAGTTCGATCGAGCGATTGAGTTGGATCCACGGCAGAAAGCATGTATGTGGTGCTAACTTACCCTTACGCACCTACATCTGTTATCACTTCGGATGAAGAAGATGAACATGCTGCAACTATGTGCGTTTGTGTTTTCAGATCTCTGGCAGAGGGGGCTTTCGTTGTATTACCTAGACAGGTGCATACATATAATCCAATCACTAATCCATTGGTTTATCCATCATTTTACTGGCTGTGTACTTGAAATAGGTTCGAAGACGCCGCGGAGCAGTTCAGGCTGGATGTTGCTTAAAACCCCAATGACACCGAGGAGTCGATATGGTGCTTTCTGTGTGAAGCTCAGCTGTATGGGGTAGAGGAAGCAAGGAAGCGCTTCTTGGAGGCAAGTTCTGTTTCCTTTTTCAGTATAATTCAGTGATACCGTGACTATAGCTAATGCATTCAACATAATAAAATATTATCGTTAGTGCACAATTGGAGAACTTTGATGTCAAGCTAGCTAAAAGGGACACCTGGAAACCAAACGTCAAACATAACAAAACTATAAATTCATTGACGAATTGAAGATTGAGTTGAAACATATAGGTGGTTTTTGTACGAATCAAATTTGGTAGGGATACTGAGCATACCATATTCCAATGTAGTACTTTTTTGGTACTCTTTGCAATCATTTTCATATTTCAAACAAAAAGGGGCTGCTGCGCCTGCATACTAAAAAATGTTGATAACTTGGTGTGAAATTCACTTTCAGGTTGGTTTAGATCGAAGACCTATAATGCGTGAGGCTTACGCCTTGTTCAAAGATGGCGGGAACCCTGAGAAGGTGATTTTATTTGAAGTAGAATGCAGCGGCGGGCGGTGCGGAGAAGAAGAAGCGGGGTGGCGGGGAGCAAGAAGCAGCGGTGCAGCACGGAGAAGAGGCAACAGGGCGTGGCGTGGGCAAGAAGCGGCGGCGCCGCCCCGTCTCTTGAACAGGCTGGCCCTAGATGCGGTCAAGTAACAGTGGGGGTGGTGCAGACGCTGCCCACAAGCTTGTCCTCACGAGGGATGCGGTAAAAAAATAGTGTGGGCGGCGCAGATGCCACCCAAGAGCTCGTCCTCACGGAGGACGCTGTACCCCGAGTTCGTCCTCATGGAGGACAGGTCGACTCCGGCGGCCTTTGGCACTGTGCAGGAGATTGAGCCGGGGTCTACTGGCTAAGAGGTTTGGTCTCCCTATCTCCGTCGAAAGCATCCGCACCTCCGCGTCAGGCTGGATAAGTTTGCGCGTGGTGCTCGCAACGCTAGCAACCTGCTACTGTTGCCGATGTTAATGTCCCTTGGCAGGTTGGAGGCTGGGTTTCTAGGATGTGCATTTGGGGTTATTAGCAATACCCAGTTTGGTTGATTTCCTTCGGTTTTTATTGCAGGCAATGGACGGTTCGGAATGTTGATGGGTTGAGCAACAATAGAGTGTTTCTTTGTCCTAGGTGAGTGCTCAGGTTCTGTCGGATTCCCTTCGTAGTTATTGCAGAAATTTCATGCTTCAGGGAAATAGGAACAATTTTGGTTTCTCTCTCCCAGATTTGTTGCTACCGAGAATAGAAAAAGAGATGCTATTGTTGTTGTCCCTGTCTAATAGATGACACAATGTACAGGGTGGTTTAGGCTGGAGAGTTGGAGCTGCGCTGCTGCGCCCCAAAGTCGTGCAAATGGCTTCTACTGGTATTCCCTCTCTATTCTTTCTTATCAATATCTATCGGGTTGTTGGTATCTATGTCTCACCACTTTGTTTTTTGAGTCAAGCACTCTGATATATGAGGTGCAAAATGCGAGCCAGAAGGAAAAAAGTGTGAGCTCCCCCTTCCTATCATTTGCCCCTAATTTAGTTTCTATTCTGCAGCAATGCTTTGGATAGTGAGGAGATTCATATACTGATTTCATGTTTCTATGTCCTTGCATCAAAATTAGATATTGCATTTTCCTTTTGTAAATATTTGTTGGTTTGGTTTCCCTAAATTGATTCTATTTTGGCCACATCTGCTTCTTGAGCTCACTGGCTGGGGACCGAGGGTGGCACGAGCCGGTGGCAACTCGGGGTCAATCGTGGGCATCACCGAGATTCGTCCAGGTTTGCATCTCCTTCCCCTTTTTGTCTCTTCCTCTCTGTCGCCCCCTCTTTGATCTGGCTCTTTTTCTCCTGGCTGCTCGTTATGGCCATTCTTTTGGTCAATTTCAAGGCTGAGATTGCGTGACCCTTTTGATGCCTTCTTTCGGTCAATTTCACCTTGTTATTTTGGTAAATTTTATATGTGTATTGAAATATGCTTAAAAGGTGTTCGATGAAATTGCAAGTGGACTGCAGGTATTCATGAGGAGGAGAAACAGGAGAGGGGAGTGGTGCTGGAATCTGGAGATGGAGGCTGGAGGAGGGAGCTCGAGAAGCGCCGCAGGGACGGAGGTGGAGGATCAGGTAGCGGCTGTACTGGCCTAGCGAACCAGAGGCCGTCGATGCTGACCTGATTCACCGCTGAACCTGTCTACAGTTTCTCCTCCCCAGGTATGGCAGTAGTTCCCTAGATTAGTTTATCCTCTATTCCTTCCGTTCATGGCCTCCCTAGCACCTTATGTGACTGCTCTGTCTTCAGGTGTGCGGAGGCCTGTGGTAATTGGAGGACGACCCATATACGGAGATGGATGGGTGTAACGCAGAAAAGATGGTGTGTGAGGAAGAAGAGGAGACTTAACTGCTGCTTCTCATGTTGATGTTCAGGCCTAACGTCAGAAAACTTGGCTACAGATCCACTTATGATGAGGGTAGCAATTCGGGTTTGCTTATTTTTTATCTTTTAGAGAAAATTTACCATTACTATCTTAAATCTCTGTGGGTTAGACTTTCTGATTATCCAACATCCCATGATTATGCTATTAGTCAAATACTAAATTTTTTGCTGGTTTCCCAATATAAATTTGGTTTAGGAAGGAACATCATGGAGGCCGCTTGCCGCATAAGAGGCTGGAGCGGCAAGTTTGGTGTGGCTGCTCCTCTATGCAAAGGTCTTCAGTTCATAAATTATTGCTCCTTACTTTTGTCCCTTAAGGAGCAGCCACATGCTTCATTTCGTTTGTCCTATAATGTGTATTTAGGCTTTCCCCACATCACCGATTCTTGATTTTTCTATCTTCCACCTTTTAGCAAAAGAAAGTAGAGAATAAATCAATGAACGTTTTCTTTAAAAAATTATTATACCATTTCATCGGATGTAATAAACTTAAAATAGTTATTTGTGGCTTTAGTTTGCTGCTTAAATTTCATTTTCTATTGTGCAGATGTTTGCTAGGTTTAGGTTCAGATTTAGGTTTAAATCTGATTAGGAATAATATAGTAGACACCTTTTAGCTTTAGATTTTGTTATGCCTGCTTCAGTAGGGACAATATGAAGATTAGGATGAAAAAAATATGCCTAACAAAAAAAACACTGCTTTATTTTCCTGTTCTCCTCGGTAAGAAGAATATAATATGATGTGAGTCCAATATCGCAGGCTGAGGTCCAACACTGACCGCAGGCAAGCCCCATTGTATTCACCGCTTCTCTACGTGTTGCTGGAGGATGGCTCACAGCATGCGAAGCATTTAGCTTAGGTGAGATCTTCTCTTTTCCACTTGGGTTCTTTTTCCTTATGTCTATATTTATGAATTTCTATTGCTGTTTTGCACATTCCTTACTGGGAATAAACAGAGGGGAAGCTTGAAGGCATTTTATCTAGGAAAATGTGCATGCTCCAATGTATGATCAGAGTTTTTAGTTAATTATGTTTGCTTCATCTGATCCTATGTGAGAGTTCCTCTCTCTGTTTTTAGTTGATCTTCTTGCATCCTTTTTTTAGAGTATACTACGTAGCTTCCAGTACAGCTTCTTGCAAGGCTTCCACACTGTAATGTATGCAAACTATCAATCTATAACTTAAAAATGGAAAAGCTTTTCAGAAATATAGCATGCAACATTCACGAAAGTCTTCATGTATTTTATCAAATGTTGCTTTCTTACCCGGTGGTCTGTGGTCTCTCTTCTTCAGTTTGAATGTATTGAAAAGATCTACTAATATGGTTTTCATATATATAATTTATAATGTTTTTCCAGTCTCGTTTCATAAGCCAACATGGTAAGATCTCTAGCGAATTTACTCTCAGTGTCTATTGTAATATTTTAATTCAGTACTAGAGTTATCTTTCACTCTGAAAACTATGGTTGTTTGTGCTGGCTTGCGTTGCGATGGATTACGTTGTGTTGGATCCGGCAAGGCCAGGGGATCCTGATGGAAGTCGGTGAGGTGCACAATGCTCCTAGAGTGGTGAGAACATGCTAGAACATGCTAAACCCAACTCCATTTTAATAACTAGAATAGGAAAGTGGATTTAGCCAACGTCTGAGAGAGACCTATATCACAGAAAGTAGGCTACCATAGAAAATAGTTCTTCAAACCAGTAATTAATTTAGTGTAATTAAAAGGCTTCTCCAGTTTCTTAGGTTCTGTGTTGATCTTAACTGCTTCCTAAATTATTTATGTAGCTCACTTAGCTAGGCTTGTTTGAAATGGTTGCCACTTTTTTTTTTGTTCTTCATGGTTATAGCTACTGCATTGCCCTGTTTTTCTGGTTACTATATGAACAGCCTATTTCTATAATTTAATGGGGGGTAGTTATTGATCTCTCTGCATGGCATTTTGAGAGATGCTTATTTTTGAGTACTCTATTTGTGTTACATGATATATAGTCTGAATGTCTGTCTCGAGACCCCCCAAAAGATTCAAGTTTTTGATTCATGATATAATTTGTGGTCTTGCTCTTTCTATTGGAGCATTTAAAAAACCTTGAGATTGAAGATGTTTCCTTGTGGTGAATTAGAATTGTTTATTGAAATTGTAGGATAACAGACTTCCTTGGAAATGAACTGTAGGTAATGTAGTTCTACAGTGGTTTGTTGACAACCTTTAGTTAGATATATATTTTTTCTTATGCTACAGTTCCACAGGTCCATAGAGTGTATTGGAGGCTTCAATATTTTTACTTTACTTTACTAGGTTTTCCTTTGATCTGAAAACATTTTTTGTTGCATTGGAGGCTTCAATTGTTCCGAATCTTGCAGTTCTGAATATTTACCTACATCCTCTATATATTTCTTTTTATTCAATATAAAAAGTTTTGTGATGTAGAAAAAGCATTCAATGTTGATCCATGCAATGGTTATATGTGCTTCGAGGTTGATATAGCTGGAAAATATTCCCTCCTATGCTACTCAGAACGACGCTCACAACGGCAAGGCAACCACACCGGCAAATTATCTTCATGTCCTAGGCTGCATAGAAGATTTGGATTCCCGAGTCTGCTTGATCCAGGTTTTTTTTCCTTTGGTATGTGCACACACCGGGACCTCTGCTTATCTTGTTTCTTGTGATACTTCTCGGTTCTCCGGCCCATTCTTGAGATATTATTTGATGTAGGCACCAGCTGTGAGCATGGTAGCAATCCCCCAGCTTTCATGCCTGACTTGTTGATGCACCACATTACATTTGGCATAGATGACAATTAGTAATCAGTTGTTGGATTACAGACATAGGTTGCTGTACTTTGTGATATGGTTAATCTGAACATTTTAGATGGAACCGGTGAAAGAACCGATTAATCATGATTTTTCACTACGTTTCTACTACGTTAAGTCTACCATTTGCATCTTGTTAGTACAGCGGATTCACATCTATTTGACTAAATGATTAGGTTAAGGAACTACACATCATTTAGGCGAGTAATCCAGTTTTTTGTCTGTATATTGGTTTTATCTCAATAAGGGTCCCACTTACTGATCTCGAGTTCCTTTGTATATGGTTTCATTTGTAGGCACCTATTCAATATTAATTAGCAATGTCCAGTAGGGTAACCTTATGCTGAATTAATGTTTTGCTACAAGTTATTTGCTGGAGCCCTGCTGGGAAAAAGCGCAAAGTTTGATACATTCGATCATGAATAATAGCTTAGGCATTTGCTGTTAGAACATGACAAAACATTTTTTGAACCTCACATGATCATTGATGAAGAAAACGATAGTTTTTTCTGCACACATCCACAGAAACTTGAAAGCATCCAAATATTTCCTACCTCGAATAGAGGAAATATTATCTAAAAAAAGAAAGGAGTAAATTTTTTGGACACGATTAAAGAATACACATTCCCCTTTTTTGGTCTCTCTATGAAATTTCCTGATATTAATATTGTGAAGATGAGTAACGAGGGATTTGTTTTTTTAGAATTATGGTATGAGTTTTTGTTAACTCTGTTCTGCATCTTTTGCAAGTGCTTTTATAAGCTTATCCTAGGTTCAATATTCATACTTAGTCTAGCATTAATACTAATTTCAGCGAACTTATTTTAGCCTCTTGTCACTGCCACTTAAAAGCGTTATACTGCTCTGTTATGACTTATTGCATATTTCAACTGGTTCAAATTTGACACTCTTTTTTTGAAACAAACTTACACTTTTCTGTAGGTTATGCGAATTGTTATGTCAATATAGCTCTGTTAATTGCATTGTTAAAGCATATCTATGAATCAAGAGACAATGCGAAGAAACGGGAGTTTGGCTTTAGAGAAACAAAGGTCGATACCATGTTCTGAATGCGAGTGGGCTGTTAGAGAAACAAAGGTGGATATCATGTTCTGAATGCGAGTGGGCTTAGTGCAACAATGTGAAAGGCTTCAAGGAAGGGGAATTTCTGATGCAATCCTGTTCAATAAATATCTATTTCTGAATTTACATGTTCTATAGCTGCTTTGAATCTGCATGTTTGCTTACTACTTTATAGGAGTTTTTTCTTTATTTTTCATGCAAAGCATGCTGCACCTCCCTCGTGTCCTGATCATGTGATTCTTTTTTTTTTGCATTGATTAACCCAAGGTCCATGATGATTGTTACCGATGTTTGTTACTAATTTACATTAAGATATTGATTCACATCATTTTGTATGTTGCTTGCAATAAAAGAATCAAATTTTGTGATGATGAGTGTTTCCTTGTTAATTGCATGCTGAAGCGATAATATTTTTTGAATGCTGAAGTGCCCAATTAATATGTGCTATGCTTTCTCTTCATGGGCGTCTACTTCCATATGATATGATATTGTCTCTTGTGATGGTGCTCAGTGCTCACTGATCTAAGATTATCCAGTTCCAGTGTACCTTGAATACATGTGTCTTTTTGTGTTAAGAATATGATGCATTTTTCTTGCACTAAGGTATTGTTAAAGAGTTACTACATCCATTCCTATATAAATTGTTTTAGTAGACTAAAATAGTCTATTAAAACGTTTTATATTAGAGGTAATAGTTTAGAAGGATTGTAAGCTGGAATATATATGAAACACTTATAGCTACTATAAGGATGGAACTTACTTTGCAGGTAGGCCAATAACGTTGCACATGGTTTACACCCTAATCTGTGTTTACACCCTAATCTGTTGGTACATTTTTCCAAATACCCTTGCAGATTAATTAGACTTTAACGGGCTAACAAACTATCGGAGCAGCCATAGTTACTTTTTGTCCGAGTCGCACAACCGGGTCATCCTCTATTCTCAAATAACTGCGGGTCTGGTTTGATTTCTTGATGGCTCATCTAGGGTAGGAGTATACCTGTTAATGCAAGTATATGAAGTAGATGACCAGCTTAATATTGCAAGAATATTTATTGTTTCCCACAAAAATGAAATATACTTTTTTGCATTAGGTCTCACATTCTACGTTTAATGCCTCTTGGTTTAAAGTCAATGGATCTCAATCAAAGACACCAGCATGGATAAAATTTCTGGCTACAATGTTATCTCGATTTTGCTTTTGTTAGTCTCATATGCTCCCTGTAAAGACATAAATTTGTTATGTGGCATGGTATTTCTTTTGTCATTAGCACTTTAGCAGTTATATGACCGATATATTGGCAGACAACAACCTCCATTGCCTTTTGTGTCTCAAGAAAAAGGAGACAAATGCAAGGAATTTTCATAGTTGGTTTAGAGGTCTTTCGTATACGTGATATATTTATTTTCTTATTATCTCTGTAATTATTTAGTTGTGACAAGTTGAATAAATGCATGATGTAGTATATTCAAATAGACATTTAATTTAGGTTCGCGAGAAGTGAAATTGCAATTTTATGATGCTAATACCATCAAATTACCTTACCTTAATCTCTGAAGTGTAAATTCTATTTTCTAATGGTATTGATGGCTTTCTAACATATTGCATTATCGTTATTTCTGAAACTAGCACAGTGGCCCGCTCACATGAGCGGGCAACCACGTAATGTCTATTATTTTTATAATTGAAAAGTCTTCTAAGAAGAATGCATATGAACCAAAATTGCAAACTACGTATTATCTTATAGCTAGTTTAGTGCTAAAATGATATACCTTGTAAAACTTCATCACATGATTCATATGGGATTTTGGTTAGGAAAGAAAATAACAATTGTACTGTTTGTTGAATCGTCTTGAAATATCTCACGTAGTCACACACACTGTTCTATTAAGTTGTTACACATAATTGACGGAAGTACTTATGTACCCTAATAATTTCAAAACCTTATATGACAAATATGATAGAACTATTAATTGCTACATTATAGTTGCAATTGGAAATCCGTCAAGCCATTGAAATTGGAAAACTTCATCCCTTTCTTTGGTTATTTGTCTACAACATTGTGTAGCAAATTTCACCTATTCTTTGTAGTATACTTAATTGTGAAGCACACTTTGACTTCTTGATTCACAACATAATCTTGATGAGGTTGAGGAAGGTTCCTAATTTGGGATGCTTATACACATATATCTTGAACTTTTCGCAAAAAAAGAGTTATGTAACTGTGATCCTGAAAAGCACAAGAATGTTAGAGAAGAGCGCAGCACAATGAAGAACCTTATATGATTACCAAATCGGATGTTGATGACAATAATTCAAAAATATTTCTTCTGTATGAAGACCAACTTCGTGGACAAAATAGATTGGACAACCTCTGTATAGACCCTTTGATCCGTTGAATCCCACTGTACTCAAGCAAAGACCCACTCTAGTATTTCCTCCGATCCATAATAACTCAAATATTAATCTTTTGCGCCACTTTAACTGCAAACCTTGGGATTTCCCTTTATTTATCTGCCTCCTAGGAATTTGTAACCATACGTATCTGTTTGAAAGTGGCATTTTCAACCAATCATTCATCTTTGATGTCCTACCGATTTGCTACAGTGTGAAGCAGGTGTTAGACACAACAACACAACACTGATGTTTTAAAGAGACATAAGACTTTGAAAAAAACAATATGTTGCTGCAAGATTAACAATGCAAAAATCTTAGCCCAGTTAATTCTGCTCCAGCTTTATAATCTTCATGCTAGCATTTGCTTTGATGACTTCCAATCCAAATACAGCTATAGAAATCCAAATTACTGTCCACAATGTTCATGTCAGTGTTCCTGCATTGTAAATAAGAAAACAGTGTCTTTGTTATTAAAAAAATGCATGGCAAACCTTTTTTCTTGAGTTACTCTTTTAAAGGCAGAAGTCGAGAACTTCATGCGGATAACCTTATATGATTACCAACTCGGATGTTCACGACAATACTTCAAAAATATTTCTTCTGTATGAACACCAACTTCATGGATAAAATAGATTGGACAACCTCTGTATAGACCCTTTGATCCGTTGAATCCCACTCTACTCAAGCAAAGACCCACTCTAATATTTCCTCCGATCCATAATAACTCAAATATTAATCTTTTGTGCCACTTTAACTGCAAACCTTGGGATTTCCCTTTATTTATCTGCATCCTGGGAATTTGTAGCCATACGTATCTGTTGGAAAGTGGCATTTTCAACCAAACATTCTTCTTTGATCTCCTACCGATTTGCTACGGTGTGAAGCAGGTGTTAGACAACAACACAACACTGATGTTTTAAAGAGACATAAGACTTTGAAAAAAACAATATGTTACTGCAAGATTAACAATGCAAAAATCTTACCTCAGTTAATTCTGCTCCAGCTTTATAATCTTCATGCTAGCGTTTGCTTTGAATGACTTCCAATCCAAATACAGCTGTAGAAATCCAAATTACTGTCCATAATGTTCATGTCAGTGTTCCTGCATTGTAAATAAGAAAACAGTGCCTTTGTTATTAAAAAAATGCATGGCAAACCTTTTTTCTTGAGTTATTCTTTTAAAGGCAGAAGTCTAGAACTTCATGCGGATAGTCTGATCCATCCTGGCCAAAGTAAACTGAATATATACGTAGCTTCACAATAATATATCATAAGTGAAAAGAAAGTGACACAACTGAGAAAACTCAAAAAAGGGGAAAAGATCAAATTCTTAACAGAAAATACAAAGCAATAGAACTACTCGAACTGTGTTATGTATGGTATAGCATGACCATATACCAAATAATCTTGGCAATGCATAATTGCTGGACTCAACCCCCTGAACCTACAAATACGAAATAATTATAATTAAATACCAAAAATCAACCTAAGTCAAGACCAAAAATGGTTACCGGGAAAATTTGTACGTCAAAACTGAATATGCCATGGGAGATGGCCTCCTCCCTTAGTGATTGGTTCTCGCTGTTCTGGTTTTTGAGAGGTATGAACTGCAACATGCATGGACTCAGAAAGTTCATCCGTGTAATCTAAACAAAAAAAAAGTGACGCTGATCCTAGTATGATTATGCATATATGTCAGAACTTAATGTCTTCGCGTATTTTCAGCTTTATGTATGTAGCCTACAATTGTTATGTATAAAAATATATTAATTTTGAAATACCTAACCTGGAACCATTTAAAGAACATATTGTGCAGTAAGCAAATTTGTAGGCTCATATAACTATTCACATTACCAAGATATATATTGTTAGTGTTTATGCTGGCACACTACCGTTACTACCAAAATCGTGATGTATTCTGTAAGTTAAAATAGTTCCCACAAATACTTCCGTGATTTCCTATAAACTTTATTAAATGAATCATAACTCGAGCAATACATCACAATCACATAGTGGCAATTATTTGTAAAGTTTGACAAAGTAGTATGACATGCTTATCAAACATTATAATATCGATAAAATGACATAAAGTGGCACTACATCGTCAAGAACAAAAACAACACAATGTCACTCTAGTGGTAGGCACGACGACCAACACCGGCATCCCTTCACATAACCTCCACAACGATGGTGGAAATATGAAAAGGAAAAAAATCAAATTAATTAATATGAGTTTATATGTTGTAAAATTTAACTTGCAATAAAATATATGATTAAAGGTACTATCATTGCCAAAAAGCTTCAGTTTTAAGCTTTTTTGCACAAATAAAAAGGAATGAAAGTGTGAGATCCATAAATGGGGAACATACTTCATAAGAAACAGAGTGGAGATTTTACCCGCAGTCAATTCAATAAGGGTAAGATAAAATTCGAAGTCTGTAATCAGCCAACTTGTCCAAAATATTACCAAGAAAGTGTGAGATCTTCATGCAAACAAATACATGACATCCATCTGTCTGTCACATTTAGTCATCCCCAAAAAGAGGCATCACCATCGTTACAAGAAAATAGCAAGAAATAAGATCCCAACCATATTAGTAGCATTGCATCTCGGTGGGCGCAGTATCCTGAGCAGATCAGATTATGGAGGTTGGGGTGAAAAAGAATTGCCATAATCTGAAGCGCATAAGCATGCCCAAGAAAAGTTAGTTGTAGATTTCAGTTATAGGTTGGGCTGGAAGAGAGTGGAGATGGGATATGGCGGATCGTGATGCTATCGTCGGCCTTCGGACGTGTCGCCGGTCACTGGACATCCTCTGCTCCTTGTCGTAGTTCCTGACAACGGCAGCCATACGTGTTATTTGCATCATACAGCCATTGGTGCATCTTCTTCTCCCCTAGATCAACCACCACATGTGCACACAGATTTTCAGCAAGGGTTTCGGGTTTCGCTGGCTCGACTCCAAACTGCCCTGTCGAGCAGTGCGCCATGCCACCGTGAACCACCTGATCTAACAGCCCAGAAGTAATCCTCCAAGGCTCCCAACATCCACAGTCTAGTCCAATGCAGGAACTTGTCTCGCATCTGAGTTCTAAACCGAGTAATCAACTGACAATGCTAAATGTATGTACACTTACATGGCGTTCTATGTCCATCTGGCCGCTCGCCGTACATCTGGTGACCCGTTGGACATCATTTGGCTTTACCTGTTGCTTACAAAATTCATTGTATATACGAAGGGAGCCAAACTACTAATAAATCATCTCTTGGATAGTGCTGCTGTTCTGGTTAGTTTTGTACTGATAGTAGGAAAACTGAAAGCTACAAATACGTCCATATGCCTGAGCTTAACATGACTGATGAGATCTTGTGACATGCAATGCAAAAGAAGTAACTGGTAATGCAAACAGTGAAATAAATATGTGGAAATTGGTTCCATTATATTGCATCAACAGTGAACAATCGAGAACATAGCTCTCTACCTCTTCGTCGAGCTCGAACGCGACTGCCATCAATTGGATGCCGCAAAACCTGGTCCAGAGCACGTGCATGCATGATCTCGTCTTGCACCAACAACGATCCATCAAGAACATCGCCTCCTCGATCTCGCCACAACCGCTAATAATGTCTAAAAGGATGCATGGTATAACCTCTTCAAGATCGAATCAGGACATGGATCATACAGGGGAAAAAACATCACCTTGCTTACCTGAGATATCCGTGGAACTTGTTTCAGAGCCGATTACGGAAACGCCATGGAAGATAGCTCGAAACGATATGGAAGATAGCTGCACAAATCTGACGTGATAATGGTGGTACCTTGGGACGTTAAAAGATAGAGAGCAAATGTTGAACTGGATCATACTAATTTTTAGATCGATTCCAATTTCCAACACATGGGTGGAACCTTGAAGCTGATCCTGGAAAAGCGACTCAGCAAAACGGGAAGGGATTCTTGAGCGGTACCTAGCTAGCAGCGCCACACCCTGCGGATGGAAGAGAAATCCCTTGGATGCCGCGACGTGAGAGTGCCGGCCGTGCTAGGACGATGGCATGGAGATGACGGTGAACAACTGCTGCAACTATGCGATCCAATCGGGAGAGAATTGGGAGTCTACGTCAACATGCATTAGTATAGGGGTTTGAGATGTTTTGTACGTAATGGCATTGGAGGGTAAATTTCTTTTATTTTAATGGCCACTTCTTATCCTAAAAATCTATTGGCTATGGATTTTTACTCTATAAAATAAACGGTTAGATGTTTCTGATTATTGTGAGATTTTCTACTAATTTCTCTATTTTCTGGTGAGCCCGTAATTTACTTTTAATATATAATAGATACATTTTTTATGATTTCCTACTATTTCTCTAAATGTATTGTGTTAGGATTCTGAAAGGAAAACATAGTCTTAGAATTCTAAAATGTTTAATCTGCTTTGTCCTCTACCAAGTGTTTGGGTGCTTTGTTCTCTATCAAGTGTTAGGTAAATTTTCGGGCGAGCAGCTGATGGCTGATGGCATGGATGATTGCGACACAGTACTTGGTCAACATATTAGATGTAGAGTGGAGTCAATGAAGGGAGGTGTAGCAGATCAAGGCGGAAGGTTAGGGAGATAGGTTAAAAAGAAGAGATTGGACAGTTAACGCAAATCGTGATGGGATGGATGATATCAGCCAAGAAATTGTTCGCGCCTGGGAAACATTTCTAATAGTTCCTGGTTCCTATGATATCGGTTAAGGGTGCTCAAAATCTCGAACTAAACTTTTTCTATCTTGCTACTCACAATAAGTAGAAGCATTCTTCTTGGAATTAGTAGTTGTCTTTTTATGCTTCTTTTATGATGCTATCTCTTTCGGTATAATAACCATAATAGCTTATACAAAAACATAGGAGCTGAAAACATAATGTAAAATCATACAAAATTATCATATCTTACTGCAGCACCTTGGATGGATGGTGTGTCTACAAAATATTAAAGCACTTAAATTTTGGGGTAATTCTTAATCCTAAAATAAGCTAAAACTTATAATTTAAATTCTGACTTAATTTTGCCAGTTGCGCGATAGCGCACCGGGTCATCTAGTAATCCAAAACCCCAAGATGCAATGACTATAAGAAGCGTGAAGAAGGGGACATGATATCACTATAATTTGGGAAGTTTCTTGTTCTTTGGGGAGAAAAAATCTAGGCTCATGGGAAATAGATAGTATAGGGTCTTCTTGAGAACATTAAAGAGTTGTAGAGTGCAATAATGGTAACTAGAATTCTTTTTCTAACATTACATATATAGTTCTCAATATATCATGCGATAGTAACCATAAGAACAATGACTACTTGGTTTTACATAAAGATTACCAAATGTAATTGAAATAGGGAGGTGGGGGTTGAAAATCAACAATCACTTTATAGGCCACGTGAGATGAAAAAATGTTGATTCCCCAAACTATGATTCCATGCATTGGTAGAATCCCCGACTAACAGTAATAGTATGTTCAAAAACTTCTTCCATTTGTAGAAAATCTTACGAGCCAATTGACATAAAGGCAAATTAAGTAAGTCCTCTGAGAACTCATGTTAAATGACGTGATGAACAATATATAGAAGTTCTATTACATAAACGAAATGAGAAATCTTTTGTGCATATAACTATCATGATAAATGCCAGTTCAAGAAAAACCTTTGATCATTTCAATTACACCTTGCCATAAATTATATAAACCAAAGTTGTAAACAAATTTTCCACAAAAAGGATCCTACTAAGTGGTTTCCAGGAATTCTAGTCGTACTACATTAGGTGGTCCAAATTATATTGACTCAAGGAATGTCCAGACAACTGAAAATTTGTTGACCTCTCCAAGAAAAGCTTTATTTGGGATGTTGATATTCAACACACACAAGCATTCTTGACTTTTTTATGTATGTAAACTCTTGTTCATGTTTCAAGAGCATGACCTTTTCAAGAATATCTGAATTCATCCATAAAAATTGCCTCACGTATTTGCTCATTTCTTGGTTGATATTGTCAGGAATGTCCATACAACATATGAGAAAGATAAAAAATCAAATTTTACAAGTCATTTCACTAATAAAAATAATGTCTAAATTCGGACTTGAGGTGGAGGATAAGGTGGTAGTTAAGTGAATTGTATTGAAACATGTATCAAGTGTGCTAATAATTTATCATTGGGGAGAACGGACAATACGAGAATCCCGCCGGTGAGAGTGAGCGTGAGCGAGAGTGAGCATGAGAGAGAGTGAGCGTGAGAGAGAGTGAGCGTGAGTGAGAGGCGTGGGGCGTCACCCCACGCGCCTCCGGCAAGGGCAGCTGCCATGGACGGCCGTGTCGCCCTCTCGGGTTCCACCAGCAGTGAGGACTCTGTGAGCTCCCGTGCCCCGCAGCCTCCTCTCCGGTCTGTGGTCGTTGCTCCGGCGGGCCACCAGATCGGATCGAGGGGATGGGACGCTGGCGCGGGTCCCAGCCATGGAGTGCCGCGCGCCGCCGCCGTCCCTGTATCCGGTGGAGCTGGTCCGGGCCGGCAGTGGAGGACTGCCGAGTCCAGGCGCGCGCGCATCTTTCGGCGGGCGCAGGAGCACGCCCGGCAGGAGCGCAGGCCGCTTCCGGCCTCCAGGCCTCCTCAAGGCGCGGCGAGCCGGATTCCTGCCGCGCTCCATGGGCGCTGCTACAATTGTGGCCAGGAGGGCCACATCTCGGCGGAGTGCACAAACGCCACCATCTGTGTGCGCTGTGGTGGAAGCGGAACACACATCAAGGGACTGCAAGAGGCCTCGTAGCTCGCCGGAGTCGTCCCCGCCTCGCCAGCCCCCGCCGCCCTTGCGCTCCGACGCGGGGCCCTGTGCTGTCGCGGCTCCCCCTGCCGCCACCATGCAGGGCGGCGCTCTGCACCAACCTGCTTGCTCTGGTGCGGTGGAGTTTGAGCGGACTTGCGGTGACGTGGTTTCCACGGGGTCGGCAAGTGGCAGCAGGCCTGGTTCCTCTGAGGCTGTTGGCTTCTCCGCTCCTTTTTCCCCTGCCTCCCCGTTAGTGGTGCCGCCGGACGTTGGGAAGCGACCGGATGATCAGCTTCGGCCGGACCTCTGTTACCTGCTACCATCTGAGGGTATGGTTCAGAGGGAGCTGGACCTTGATCGGGTGTGATGGTTACTGTTGCGAGGGAGGAGGTGTCTCCTCAGGTGGCGGCGGCGGCGATCCATGCACAACTCCGCCTCACCGCGCTGGATTTTTCCATCCGCGCTTTTGAGCCGGCGGATTTCTTGGCGCTCTGCGCCTCTCGGGAGATCCGTGACTTGCTGGTCCATACCGGCGTGGTATCCTCCCCACAATGCTCTCTCCTTATTGAGCCTTGGTCGCGGCAGGTCGGGGCGGTGCAGCGCGAAACGCCTTTTCTGGCAGACCTTGAGATCCGTGGCATCCCGGGCCATGCCTGGGCTGAGCGCACGGCTAACAAGCTGCTCGACGGCTGCGGCATCATTGACGAGGTTGATCCGGCAACCGCCAGCCGCAGCGACATGTCGTGTTTCCGGCTGTCTTTGTGGACGCACGACGTGACCGCCATTCCGGCCGTCCGTTGGCTTGCCGTTCCGGAGCCGGGATCAGGGCTGCGGCTGCAAGTCTCGTCGGGCGGCGCCGCCCGCGATTGGAGTCGCCGCGTGTCCTATGGTACCGCATCCGGTTTTGGGTGGTACGGTGGCTCATCGGTGGTCCGCCGTCTACTGATGGCTCCTCCGGTCGTGGTCCAGGCCTCGATGATGGTTCGTGCTCGGATGCGAGTGGTGGGACCGCGCCTCGCCCGGACGACGCTGGTGCCGGACGTCGCCGGCGCCGCCGCCGTCGTCGCGCCCCTAGAAGGCGTCGTGGGCGCCGCGCTGCTGCTGCTGTGGACGCGGCGCTGGCTCCTACGGCGGCGCCATCCCCCGGCCGCCCCTGTTCAGCAGCCGCCTCGCGCGTCTTGCTCGCTGACGGTGCCGGGCGGTGGTGCCCTAGCCCCGCTGCCTGCAGCGCTGGTGCCGTCGGCGTGGGTCCCTTGGATGACGTCAGCCCTAGTCCGCTGCGGGGTCCAGGCGCGGGTTGCGAAGTGGCGCCATTGTCCTGTTGCGCCCATGCGTCCGCTTCTCCGCGCGAAGACCAGGTTGACCGTGCCGCATGCCCTGCTGTTGGGCAGATCTCCCCCATGCCGCTGCCATCGCATGTGGTCGCCTGCACGCCTCTTAGGCAACCCGTGGCTCTGAACGGTGGCGTTCGTCAACGGTCTGGTTCGGTGGCCTCGTCGTGCTGTGTGCACTGTTGGAGCTCAGCCTGTCTCCGTGGTGACAGTGCTGCGCTCGAGGCGGCTGAGAGTTTCCTATCGCAGAGTAGGACTTCTGCCGGGCAGGGGGAGACGTCGCCAAACATGCCTTCTTGGTCGCTCGATGCGCCCTCTGCGGAGCATGTGAGGCCTGGCGCGGCGCCCCACACAGGCGCTTGTGTCGAGACGCACGCGGCTACGCCTGAGCCCCTGCTCTCTGCCGCGCCGGTGGGGTCTGCTGCTACAGCTGCAACCTGTGACCTCCCGCCATCCGATCCCCATGCTGCGCTCCAGATTGACCCGGTGCATGCAGCCGCGGATCCCGTACAGGTCGATTCCTTGCACGCTACTGCCTCGCCGCTGGCTGGTGCTGAGGACACCCAAACTCTGACGGACCTCTTGCGGCAATTCCGTTGGAGGCTAGATGACCCGCTGCTCTCGCTGCCAGATCCCAAGGTGGTGCGCCGACGCTTGTTCTCCGTCAAGCAGCCTTCCGCGCGTCGCAGCCGGCGCCTTGCTGCCAAAGGCCTCAACGCGTCCGCCACGGCCGTCAAGCGTGCGCAGCGGATTCTTATGGAGAAGCTTGGAGTTTGTCGTGAGGGTGAGCGCCTATCTGCTACGCAGCTCGATGACTACGCGGCTATCTTCTCTTCGCCGCTGGGCCCGGAGCAGGTGGGAGCCATTGCAGCTTTGTTTGGCTTGGACTGCCACGGTGCTGCCTTTGGAGGCTCGGCGGAGGGCGCGGCGGCCTAGTGCCCTCCCCAGGTTGTTGCTGCTGTAGGATGTTCTCCAATGGATCCGAAGAACATAGGCATTGCAGTTTGGAACGCGCGGGGCATGAATAATCCCGCACGACGCTCCGTCATTAGGGTTGCTGTAGATGATGCTTCGCCATCTGTGGTGTGTTTCTCGGAGTCTAAACTCCAGCTTGTAACCGCCTTTGACATTTCCCAGTCCTTTGGGCCCCGCTTCGACGGGTTTGCTTATTTGCCGGCTGTCGGTACTGCGGGAGGCGTGATTGTGGCCTGGAAGAGCGAGGAAGTGAGCGTGCTTCAAAGCCGCTGCGACCGTTTCTCGGTCTCCGTCGAACTCTCCGTCCCGGGCACCGCTGCCTGGTGGCTCACCGCGGTGTATGGCCCTACGTGCGACAGTCTAAAAGGGGCGTTTCTTGATGAGCTGCGGACGCTTCGGGCGACGCTGGCCGGCCCGTGGGCGGTGGCCGGCGACTTCAACCTCATTGTGGACGCCAGGGACAAGAGCACGCCCGTTGTCAATCGTCGCAACTTGGGCATGTTCCGGCGCTGCCTTAATGATCTCGAGCTCAAAGAGTCGGCCTTGCTGGGCCGGAGGTTTACTTGGAGTAACGAACGAGCCTCGCCCACGCTTGTCAAGCTAGATCGTTGGGTCGTGTCCCTTGAGTGGGATGAGTTATACCCCGCGGCAACGCTCACAGCACTCTCATCCTCTCTCTCGGATCACTGCCCGATCTTCATGTCTACGGCGGTCCAGTCCCAGGTGGGGAAGCGCTTTCGGTTTGAACGTTTTTGGCTCAAACTGGACGGCTTCATCGATACTGTCAAGGTTTTGTGGGAAAACGCCAGCGATGCCAGCGCCCTGCCTGCGAACCCTCTCCTCCGTCTCGCTCATAAGCTGCGCCGCACCAGCCGTGGGTTGGAAGGGTGGAGCGGGCGGAAGACAGGCTCCATCCGTGACCTCATCTTGGTGGCGCACGAGGTTATTCTCCGTTTCGACGTGGCACAAGAAACTCGGCCGCTGGCACCGGCAGAAAGTGCGCTGCGGAAATCGTTGAAGCTCAAGCTTCTCGGGCTCGCGTCGTTGGAACGGACCATTGCCAGGCAGCGTGCCAGGGTCGCTGGCATCAAGGCAGGTGATGCATCGGCTCAATTTTTTCGCATCCTGGCGACGGGGCAGCGGCAACGAAACTACATCGGCTCCCTGCGTTCAGGCGATCGAGTTGCTATGGCCACGGCCCACTTCCTCGGCATCCTTGGGACAGCTCAACCGCGCGGATCGGACCTCTCCCTTGCCGCCATTGATCTGCCACCCCTTAATCTGTCCGAGCTCGACGTGCAGTTCTCCGAGGCTGAGATCTGGGACGCTATCTGCGCCATGCCGGCCAACAAATCGCCTGGCCCAGATGGCTTCTCGTGGGAATTCTTCAAGCACTGCTGGCCTGTGGTTAAGGGGGATGTGATTGCGGCGATGCACGCGGTTTGGCTCGGCCGTGACCAAGGCTTCGAGGCTCTCAATGAGGCCTTGGTCACCTTGGTGCCTAAGAAGGATGGGGCGGTGGAGCTCAGCGACTTTCGGCCCATCAGCCTAGTTCACTGCTTTGCGCGGTTATTCACCAAGGTTCTGGCGCGTCGTCTGGCCCCCCGGATGCATGAGTTAGTGGGCTCGAATCAGACAGCGTTTATTCGGAACCGTTGCATCCATGACAACTTCTTGCTGGTCAAGGAATCAGCGAAGCTTCTCCACAGGAGGAAGATTTCCTCTTTTCTCCTCAAGGTAGACATGGCGAAGGCGTTTGACAGTCTTTCCTGGCCGTTCCTCTTGAGCGTGCTCCGGCAGAGAGGTTTTGGGCCTCGCTGGATCAGGTGGATTGCTCTCATTCTCCGTACGGCGTCCACGAGTGTCCTGGTCAACGGCTTTGCTGGTGACCCCTTTTTCCACGGGCGGGGCCTGCGGCAAGGCGGCCCTATCTCGCCGTTGCTCTTTGTCATTGCTATGGATGTGCTTTCGGCAATGCTCAAAACCACTGAGCGAGCTGGCTTCATCTCCAACCTTGGCGACCTTGGGCTCCGGCACCGCGTCTCGCTGTACGCAGACGACGTCGTGATCTTCGCCAGATCTGACCCTGCTGAGCTTGCGGCGATCTGGAGAATCCTTGCCTATTTCGGAGCTGCGTCGGGCTTGTTGGTAAACTACCGCAAGAGCTCTGCCGCCCCAATCCAGTGCACGCCCGCGGAGTTGGGTGCCGTGTCTGGGAACCTCCCTTGCCCGAGCGAGCAGCTCCCTTGTAAGTACTTGGGCCTACCTCTCCCCCTCGGCAAACCTTCCAAGGCGGAGCTCCAAGCTGCTATCGACAAGTTGGCGGCCAAACTTCCGCACTGGAAAGCTCGTCTTCTGTCCAAGGAAGGACGCCTCGTCTACGTGCAGGCCGTGATGTCGGCCTCCGTGGTTTATCAGTTGCTAGCGCTCGACCTGGATCCTTGGTTCTACAAGGCAGTCGACAAGCTGCGGCGTAGCTTCCTCTGGGTCGGTAGCGCTGATGCGAAGGGCGGCTCGTGTACGGTGGCCTGGCGTCTTGTTTGTCAGCCCAAGGTTTTGGGAGGCCTGGGCCTCCTGAACCTTCGGTGGATGAATGTGGCGCTCCGCACGAGGTGGGCTTGGCTTACCAAGGTTGACCCTTCCAAGCCCTGGCGCGGTTTGGGGGTCAAGATTGGACCCGACGCGCAGGCCCTCTTCAACGCGTCCGTTCGGATCGAGCTTGGCAATGGCATGGCCATGCTATTCTGGGAAGACCCCTGGATCGGGGGGCTCAATGCTGCGGCTATCGCCCCGACCTTGTTCAAGCTGGTAGCTCCCGCGGCACGGAAGCGGCGTTCAGTCACGAAGGGGCTCCTCCACAACAGCTGGGCTCTGGACATCTCCGGCGAGCTTTCCGTTGATGCAACGGTGGATTACTTGCGTCTCTGGTCGGCGGTCCGCGCAGCTGCCCGCCCGAACTCTGCAGCGAATGAGGCAGACGTTTTCAAGTGGAAGTGGTCTAGTGATGGTGTTTTCTCCTCTAAATCCGCTTACGGCATGCTTTTCCAGGGCACTGTTGGTTTGGCGGCGGCTCCGCTTATATGGGATTCCTTCGCCCCCCTCAAGCACCGTTTCCACGCCTGGCTTGCCTTACGACGACGCTGCTGGACTGCGGATCGCAGGACGCGTCGAGGCCTTCCTACGCATCTCCTCTGTCCGCTATGCGGGTTGGAGCCGGAAACGCTAGATCATCTATCCTTGCACTACTCCTATGCGCAGGAGATGTGGGCGCGGGTCGTCGCTAGCCTTAGATTGCCAAACATCATCCCTGCCCCCAATGTGGGCATCAATGACTGGTGGCTGCTTGCGTCCTCCCGTGTTGCCAAGCCGCAGCGCAAACAGCTCAACTCCTTGGTCATGCTCGTTCTACGCGCGCTATGGTTGGAGCGCAACGACCGTGTCTTCCAAGGCAATAGCTTGCAGGTGGCAACCACGGCTAGTAAGGTGCTGGACGAATGGGCCTCTTGGTTGGCTTGTAGAGGTGGATCTCTTTCCGGTGGTTTTCTGAGGCGAGATGGGTGCATAACCTGTTATTTTCTTGCCTCGTTGTACTTGGACATTCCTGGTCCGCTCCTGATGCTTAATATAATGACGCGCAGATCTTCTGCGGGTTCTCGAAAAAAGAAAAAAAATATCATTGGGGCTACATGCAGAAAGCTCAATATGATGTAGGAGGGTGGTATAGAAAATGATTTTTTTCAGTGAGTTTAGGTTTCGTAATTTGTGGATACTACGAATGATAACCTAGGATTCCCAATGAAACTTTAAAAAAAATTCTTACGATTGTGATAATTGAAGGTGTAGTTTGTATACATCATGCTGGATGTTTTTTTTGGAATTGAGGCGATATCTTGTAAATTGTTTTAGTTTAATTTAAACTTCACAAGCATAATGGTGGTTCAGTAAAACAATAGAGGCTAAATTAGCTTCTTATCAAACAAAATATTTGATTTCTTTGTACAGAATTTTGATAATTCTGATGTTAGAATGCTAAATTATTAAGACTACACGTAGGTAGAACTGGTACCCCGTACATTGCAGCGGGAATTTCTCCGATAACTCTATTTTGTAAAAAACAAAAAGAATATAAGTTGATTGGAATAGGATGTTATTTGTAGGAACATGCATGATTCAATTGGTGTAAATAGTCAAGAGGCTAACTTTAAAAAACCCGACTTGAAATGGTTATGTAGTTGGCGGCTAAAAGTTGATGATGTGGATAATTGGATGGCTTAAAAATAGATGATGTAGCTTGTATGTAGAGTATTAATGAATGTTAGTGGGGGATGACATGGACAATTAGATAGCTAATAAAATGGATGGTATGGATAGCTTGCATGTTGAGATAGACAACTTAAATGACCCTCTAGTGGGATTTTGCTTTATAAGAGATATAGATTTGCACAATATTTTTGAAACAAATCTAGATGTTTATAGCTTTATGAAATTATTTAATTTTATCTATTTTTTTAAAATAGCATGGCATAATTTAGCTATCTATTGTGGATATAGATGGAACCTATACATGCCCTATACAATCATTCCCTAGCGTGTAGTAACATGTAAAAGTACTTAGCATATTTCGTAAATGAATAACTTGGGCGGTTGAATTATGGGATTTTAGTTTACAAACATAACTCAACACTATCTAATAGATTTTTTATCTCTTCTTACAGAATTTTTATAGTTCTGAATCTAGAATACTAAATTACTAAGACTGGATGTAGGTTTAACTGGTTATATATTTACACAATAATTTTTTAAAGGGCTTTCTATTTTCGTGTCCTCGGTTTCTTAATTGTACTCAGTTTTTCCCAGCTCCTTAGTTTTTTCTCAGTTTTCCTCAGACCCTTGTCTGAAACCCGGAGAAGGAGCTCGGATGGTAGGATTCCCGTTTAGTTGACCGTTCTGTGCTGACGTGTGGGGCCGCGTCGTGTAGGGGCGTGTCGCGTGGGGCTGGTAGAAAGGGATCGCGTGGGACAGGACGAGACTGCGTTTAGTTGTACGTGAGCAGGAGCTGGGTTCTGTCTCTCTCGGCCCAAATTGGCATATCCCTTTTTAAGAGCACATTTTTCCACTCTTTATCTCTGTCTTCTTTCACCAAATTATTATCATATCTAGAGAAGGTTATATTTCTATCTTTCTTCAGTTATTTGTTCCTTTTGGCTCTCGTTTTTTGCTCAATATGGCAGAAAATCTAGTACTCCCCCTAGTCCATAATAATGACCTCACCAATCTTGGTTCATATGTACTCCCTCTATGGATGTATATACGATGTTTTGGTTTTTTATTTAATTCATCTACTTTAGTTTGTATCTAGTCTAGGTTTTAGTTTGTAGGTTCACACTTTTTAGTTTGAATGCAGTCCACTCTAAAAACATCTAAGCAATCAAGGGCGCCCAACAATCAAGTATAGTAGAATAGGGATAGATAATAGGTACATAATAAGTTGCATACAGCAGCCGAAATAAGGTTCTTAGGTTCTTGACAACACCAACATATTAACAACAACAAAATAAAAAAGCTGCTTTGCAGCAGCAGCACACATCCTGGACTCCGCCTACTCCATCTGGCTCCTCCTCCAGTTCTTGCCCCCTGTCCCTTGATCTTGGGCACCTTGGTCTTGATTAGAGGCATGCGCCCGGCGGCGATCTCCACCCGCTGGAAGTTGCGGAGGTGAATGCCGAGCGCCTTGTGCTTGGCGCGGAAGGAGTAGACGTTCACCGTCGCGCCGACCTTGGGGAAGGTCCTTCCGATGTCCTCGGCATGCGTGAGGAGGCAGTTGAAGTCGGTGCCGCCGAGTCTCCTAGTGCAGAAGGGGCACTTATAGACACCTTTGGTGAAGTGTAGGAGGCGAACTGGCCGACCTGCAACCTCCGCAGCACCTGCCGAGCCTTGGTGTGTTGTTCCTCCTCGTCGCTGCCAGACACCTGATCCATATCAAACGGAAAGTATGCGTGAATTAGTTTCAACATAACAAAGTTAGGAAAAACAGAGGCAGCCTCAGTTAGATTGAACACGATTATATATCTACAGGGACGGGGTTAGCGAACCAAAGATCATGCACAACAGATTTGTACACAGCAATGGTTCGCTGAACCCGCCCTGTACAAATTTGTGCCCAAGGATTCATCATCGATAAAGAAACAAATTCCAGATCTGACTAAATTAACCGAACGGTCAAACCCCAAATATTAACCCCAAATCTTAACTGATTGAGATCACATGATTACTTGCATAAATTAACCGAACGGTCGAACCCCAAATCTTAACCCCAAATCTTAACTGATTGAGATCTCATGATTACTTGCATAAATCAAGAAGGGATCAAATCAAAATGGAATAACATCGGCGCAAATATTAACCCAATATTCATCCTACCTACAGATCGGCAAGTAATCATGGAACAAGCAAAAATAGGGTTGAAAAAGGAAGGGAAGGGGAAGAACAAGGGAGCAAATCGTACTTACCTGGTTCCAAGGGTCTTCCATGCAGGTGTCGTAGGGGTTCGCCGGACGGTCGTACGGCACCTCCTCGTAGGGGTCCCATTCCGGCCGGATCTGACCGCCGCTGGTGGCAGCCTCCGATGCACCGGCGGGAGCCGCCAATACACTGGCGGCAGCGACGGCCGTAGAGGGGACGGTGCCGAAAACGGAGGCGCCATGCTTAGAGGGGACGGCGTCGAGGACGGAGGACGGATTCGCATTCTCCTTGTCCGTCGTCGGCAGAGGAGAGGGAGAGGGATTTTTGCTTTGGAGAATATGATGGGACGTGAGAGGTGGCGTTGCGTGAGGGAGTGAGGGTGACAGTGAGATAGTGCGAGGAGGCGAACAGGGAGAGGCATCTATAAAGGCGAGGGGTCGTAAATGCGACCCGCGTCCTACGCGTGCACGGTTGCACGTCTTCGACTTCTGCACCGCGACACGCGTTCACGATTGCACGTCTTCAACTTCTGCACCGCGACCCGCGTCCTACGCGTCAATAATTGCACGTCTTCCACTTCTGCACCGCAACACGCGTCCTCGATTCTAACCCTTGAAATTTTGATATACTCAGGTATACCCTCGAGTCTTATACTAGCATTTTTTGTGTGCTCAGTTTTCCCCTTGAGTGCTAATACTGGCTAGTGCAATGTACTCAGTTTTACCCTCAAGTGGCTGGTCAATAGAGAGTCAGCAAATGGGATTAAGCTATCTAATTGAGTCATTTCATGCACAAAAAATTCCAAAAAAGATAAAATCATAGTGACACTTGCTCATGGAGTCTTCTTACGCGACCTGCCACGTTAAGAACCATAACAATCATAGATAAATCAAGTTTTACCACAAATTGCCACTTCTCAAATCACCTAGTAGCTATGAAGGTGCATGGTTTTCCACAATAAGCCCTTTCCAAAACAGCTTTCCCCAAAACATACTTTGTCTGAATGAGGCCACAATTTTCACACTCATGTATATTTGTATTGCAAATAGTTTGATGTAGGCCAAGATGGGTTTCATTGTACAAAACACGTATTTTCCATTTTTTAAATCTCATATTTGAATCCCTTAGTCTGTTTACTACTCACGTGCCCTTGGTTTCTTGATACTACTCAGTTTTGCCCTCTCCCTTCACAAATTCTCACAGGGGATGCCCAACCTTGCCCTGATTGGTCTAGCCCTTGTCATGCGGATTGTGCCCGCCGACCGTTGATCGTATGATCTAACGGGCAGGATAACCCCTTTCTCTCTCTGATCGGGGCCACCACTCTCTCTCTCTCTCTGTCGGCGGCTAGCTTTCACCCTCTATCTGTATTATTTTTCACGCGCTAAAAAATATAAACTCTTTTAGGCATTACTTTTCTTTTAGGGAATATAGTTTGGGATATAGTTTTGGTTATTTGAAATGTCCCAAAAGTGGCATAATTTTGGTATAAACACGAGGCATACATATTTGTGGGATTTCAGTGAATGGATTATTTATCACCTCTCTAACAATTATCAACTTTCTTTCGCATTCCTTTTCTTTTAGGGAATATAGTTTGGGATATAGTTTTGGTAATTTCAAACGTCCCAAAAGTGGTATAATTTTGGTATTAACACGAGGCATACATATTTGTGGGATTTCGGTGAATGGATTATTTATCAGCCCTCTAACAATTATCAACTTTCTTTAGCATTCCTTTTCTTTTAGGGAATATAGTTTGGGATATAGTTTTGGTAATTTCAAACGTCCCAAAAGTGGTATAATTTTGGTATAAACATGAGGCATACATATTTGTGGGATTTCGGCGAATGCATTATTTGTCACCCCTCTAACAATTATCAACTATAACAGACCAAGTTTGTTAATAAAATAATGTTGTTAGTTGATCATAAGCATGGCATGCATTTGCATTTAATTTGAGACAATCTTGCACCAAAATGGTTTGAAACCATGTTGCAAATGTTGTATCTTTGTTCTATTAAAAATTTGATGCAAAAAGCCCTTTAAATTTTAGTCAAAATAACCTAAAATACCCCAAAATCCCTCCTGTTTTTAATTTCCAGGGAAATTCCCAAAAACCTAGGGGGGTTTTCAGAAAATCCCCCTTCTTCTTCTTCCTCTCTCCTACTGGAAGCACCTCGGTGGCTTCCCCGTGGCCGCCCGATGCCGCCGGCCGCCGGGATGCTCCCCGCCGCCCCCTGGACCCCTTTAAAACCTCGCTGTCAGCGCAGCAAACCCCAGCACGCCTCCCATTCCTTCCCTCCCCTCCTATGTGAGCTGCGCCAAGCAAACCCTAGCGCCGGACAACTTACCTCATCGTCGTTCCGCGCTGCCCCGCGCCCAGCCGACGACACCATCAGCTTCCTCGTGTCGCCCTCGACCTCCTCCACCAAACGGCGCCAACGGAGGCGCCCGAAATCGACCGAATCGGCCGGAGCCCGTGCCGCCAGTCGCCGCCGTTCGCCGGAGATTCAGGCCATCTCCGGTGACGCCGTCCAGCCTCCCGTGCTCGCGGTGAGCTTCTAAGCATCATGGTGGCCGCCCCCTCACTGATTGCTTCATGTATCATGCCTGCGACGCGCGCCTGTCTGCCCCGCCGCTCGGGCTTGCCAGAGGAAGCCCTCCGGTGACCAATAGCGGGCGGCGCCGCCCTCGTTGGGTTCGCCCCGAGCCCGTGCATCGAACGAGCCTAGCCTCGCTGCCCCGCGCGCACGGAATCGTCGAGGCTGTGGCCAACCTGGCCAGCCATGGCCATGGCTGACGTCGTGCTGACGTCATCATGATGTCAGCCGACCCTTTTATATTTTCTGTTTTATTTATAATTCAGAAAATTATGTATTTTATATCAAATTTTTCAGAAAGTTAAACCCTACATGTTTATGAGCATTTCATACATCATTGCAACCTTTAAACTTGCAAATTTAGTGAAACCCTAAAAGAACCCCTCTCATATGTCGGGGTCCGATGCCGGAACCCCTTTAATCCGATGTTGCACCTAGGGTTTACCAAATTCTATTAACCTGACATGTCATTCATATTTTATGTGCATCGCATTATGCCATGTCATGAATGATTTTTTCCCTTTCCGGTATTTGATTCTTCGCGATAGGATCTGAGCCGGAGTCCGACGTCAACACCACCGAAGAACAGTACCCATCAGCTGAGGGACAAGGCAAGCCCTAACCTGGTTTATCTATGATTTCGAAATGCTTTTATTTGTGGTTCCTACATATCGCATACGATTCAACTGTCTTTTATCGATAGATAGAGTTACCCTATCCATTTGCATACCTGACCTTTGTAGCCTCGATACCCTGATCCACTACTCCTAGCATAACTAGGTTTGGCATGTGTGCGTCGCGAGAGCCTTTGTCTCTTTATGCTTAGCCATGCTTAGTTTTTTACACGCTACTACTCCGGTCTTCGGACTGGAGCCTTACAATGAAATGAATCTAGCATGATAGGTTGATGTGGTAAGTGTAGAGATGTCGATAAACATGATTAAAGGCTCAGACGAGAGGCCACGTTGGGATGTGGTGGGTTGTTTCATTTCTGCCGACCCTAGGAACCGAGTTCTCGCCTCTTGAACCAAGACCGAGCGTACAACCACACGAGGCCCTATTATGGTACCCTCTCGACTCACTAACTTTCTTAGTCGATTCCATGAGTCACATAGTTTGCGCGTTACCTGGTCATATGCATTGCATTTTTCTTGGGGGTAAAGGTACATAACAGGCATGTAAGCATGGTCGTGGTGTGACGTGGGCATTACCCTTCGGGTAACTATTATTGCGCTATCCTGTGTGGCCCAACCGGAGGCCCATGAAGACACTTGATGGCAAGGTGGGCCACTATGGCGGTGCCGAAGAAGATTCCTTGAAGAACAAGACGATGAGGCGAATCAAGGAAGGAAAGTCTAGAACTAGCATCTTTTGTAACCTAGTTGTACCCGGACAGATCTCTTGAGACCTGGCACCCTATATAAGGGCCAGGAGAGGGGCTGCCGAGGGACACACAATCAATCTTAGCAACTTTAGCCACAAGAAGTCTAGAGCTAGGGTTTCATAAAACTTAGCTTCTCGACGAGATCATAGCCAAAACCTTCGGCACCCCATTGTAACCCGATATTCTCATAATCAAGATCAGACAGGCAGGACGTAAGGGTTTTACCTCATCGAAGGCCCCGAACCTGGGTAAATCGCTCTCCCCGCTTGTCTGTTAACCGATGTCTCGTGTCAGCCTACATGATTCCATCAACCCTAAGCCCCAATCGGAGGGCATTGCCGAGGGGTACCCTCGACAATTGGCGCCGTCTGTGGGAAGCCTGTCGGCACAAGGCAGGTCATCGGCAGTACCAGTCACATCTGCGGCGTTCGTGCTGGAGTCACCAACGCCATCAGACCCGAGGGATTCTGTTCGCTGTGGATCCTTCGAGTTCGTACCGCACACTGAGGCGTCGCATCCGATCTCCACAGAATCGCACGGCAACATGGATACTACTTTCGGTGGTGTACACTTCATCATCGATTCCAGAGGGTTCCTTCGCCTCCCTAGTTCAAACGCATCAAGCCCAAGAACTTCGGCTCCAGAAGGTATCGCGCCAACAGTAGCCTTGGCAGTCCTATCCAGGAGTGCGCGAGAGGGCAGCCAAAGCAGCTTCGGCGCCATAGAGGAGCAAAGGAAAAGACGAAGGGATTCACGCCGTGAAGAAGAAGAGCAAATCGCGACTCGCCCCCGACAGTATGAGTGAGGATGCCACAGCACGCAGCCGAGCAAGAGTCGTCTTCGCATACCTTATTTATCGGCCACGGAGCAACTTGAAGCACCGTGTTATCTACATTCTTACATCGATCCAAAGGACAGCCTTGAAAAATCAAGTCATCTGCTCAGAAATTGTCGGCAGTTCCTCGAAATTCGGCGATGCTAGCGACGATCTTAGGGCCGAAGCTGCGGCAAGAGTTCATGCAATGGAGAGAAGAGCGGCATCCTACAGTTATCCACCAGAACCATATATACCAGAACCATACGTACCAGCAGGAGGAGACAAGTACGTACCAACCGAAGTGTTCCCAGAACCTCGCGGACAGGTCAACATGATATGGGCACGGAGGCCTATGTGGATCCCAATTTCAGGACTCCACCAACCTAGGTGGTACGCCATCAAGGATTCAGGAGTGACACGCTAGGACGACCTACGCCATGTAATAATTAAGTCTAAGGTTGTGTCATTCATTATATGTTAGGAAATAATGTAGCCAGGTCATGCTGTGGGCCATCTAGGGTTTTAATAGAGTCCGTTTGACTTGGGCCTGTCCAAGTCGAACTAGGTTAGGCCCAATAAGGGGGCCGGCCGGCCAGCTCTCCCTCTCATATAAGGAGATGGCACGGCTAGGGTTTAGGATAGAACAAGTTTAGTCTCAAGATTAGGGTTTTCCCCATTGCGTGTGTTCACGTGTATCATCCCTCCGGGGGTACGGCGCTGCCGTTTATCTATATTATCCGCTGCGAAGGTTCTTGTGTTCATCAAGGATTGTCTATCTCTTGGCTTGAGGCGTATCGTTCATCGATCCGTTGCTTGCTGGATTCGTTCCCTCTTCTCCAGGCTGCGTTCATCGCGTTGTTGGGAGGAATCTCTACCCCAGGTTCTCGCTGTGAAAGATCGGGCATCAACTAGGAGGATCCACTGGGTTCCTCCCACATCATCTGGTATCAGATTTCTGGGTTGCTCACGGCGAGGTGTTGTCGATCGATCTCTTTGATCGGTTTGCATCGGAGAAGATTAGCTCTAAGATCGGAGGAGTTTGGCTCTCGGTCGAAGGAGGTTGGTTGGAGGAAGTTTGGCGTTGTTTGGTGTAGTTTGGAGGTCATCCATGGCTGTTTCGGAGGTCAAAATCGCGAAAAATCGCGACCAGAATCGGGAAGAAGACGAAATTTCGCGACCAGGAAAAACCTGGTTTGAAATCCGGTCAACCGGGCCAGTGACCGGGCTGCCTGGCGTAGAACCCGGTCAACCGGGCGGCCAACCGGGAAGTTCGCAAAAATTCGTCCGTTTGTGTTCCGGTGCGATGCATCCGGTTGGCGACCGGTCAACCGGGCCCGTGACCGGGCAGGCCGGTCTGGAGGCCGGTCTAACCGGGCCCTGGGCCGGGTTGGCTCGAGCTGTTGCGGTTTTCCTCCGGCGGTTTCTCCTGTTGCTGCGGTGTTTTCTCCGACGCGTTCGGCTATTGATGCTGTTGATGTTGGTGAGTTTCCGGGCGATGTTCTGGGCATGAAGTGTACTCTTCCGAAGAAGTCTAGTAAGGTTTTCAATGACTATCTAGATTGCTTGAAGGGAGAACAGCGTTCGCCGTCCAGTCTTCATTGGTACCTACACCGTCTTGCGACAGTTCAGGAGTATGAGGATTGGGAGAGGAACATGGAGTTGGGTTTTGCTCGATGTCACACATACAAGAGGAAGTTCAAAACATCTTATGCATATTATCTTGCTTCACGGCGTGTGGACGAGGCATTGGAACGTTGCTGGCATGATGCAATGGACCAAGGTGAGTTTGTTGAAACTTGGGAGGACTACAAAACTTTTCTTCGTAGTATTTTCGTGTTACCAAATATGGAGAAACGTAAGCAGTCATCCGGAGTTGGGCATGCCTTGAAGGAAGTAAACAAGTGCATGGATAAGGTACAACAGGCAGTGGACAAGTGCATCATTACTAGTAAGAAGATTGTTTCACTACCAACAGTCACTAAGGTCGAGGTGAAATCTTCAGAGGAGAGGAAACCTGGCTCTGATACCAAGAGCACTACTGTGACTGTTGAGGAGGATGTACCATTGAGAGGGCTGAATATGCAACTCAAGAAGGTACAAGGAGATGCTTGCAAGACAGTTGACAAGGTTCAGCGATGGAGTTTGTTTCAGACTCAGTGCTTTATCAAGGGCAAGGCTTGCAAGTTGATGGTTGATGGTGGTAGCTGTACTAATGGCATTAGCAAGGCGATGGTGGCAGCGTTGGGGTTGTCTACATGGCGTCTTCCTGAACCTAAACGTCTTGAGTGGTTGAATAGCTGTGGTATGTTGAAGATTATTCATAAGGTGCGTGTGCCATTTACAGTTGATGACTATGTTGATGAGATCGATTGCGATGTGTTGCCATTGGAGGTGTGCGGATTGCTACTTGGGCGTCCTTGGCAGTTTGATCGCAATGTGACACATGTTGGGCGAGCAAATACATATTCTTTTATGCATGGTGGCAAACAGCGGACTTTGAAGCCTATGGGTGATGATCATATCAAGTCCGATGTGGAGTTAGTGGTGCGTAAAGAGAAGTTGCACAAGCCTAATGTGCAGCATAAGGTGCATGATGTTCCGAACATTGATGTTGGTGATGTTTCAGCCATGCCTGTAGATGACAAGACAGTTCTTATTGGTGACAAGCCGGATGAAGCTACACTTATTGTTGATGTGGATGTTGCAGCATGTGCTACAGTTCCGGTTTGTGTTGATGCTAGTATACGGATCGATGATGTTTGTGCCGATGATGTTCCGGTACATATGGCGCAGATGCGCGTGGGAGGAGTGGGAGGCGAGAAGGTTAGCGAAGCCAGTGCTGATAGTGTTTCAGCCCGGTCACAGGGCCGGTCCAACCGGACCAGGCGCCGGGTGAGCCCGGTTCAGACCGGCTTATGCGCTGATGCCGACCGGAGCGTGTTCTGTGAGACGTCGCGATGTCCCGGTCAGGATCCGGTCCCAGACCCGGTCATAACCGGACCGACCGGTCGCATACCCGGTCAACCGGCGTCTCGACCGGCTGTGGCCGAGCGCGTCAGTGGAGATGGTGGGCAGCGGCACTACCGTGCTAGGAGTACTGTCCAGTTTTCCGCGACACCGCGGATGCATCGAGGCAAGGATGGACGTGTGAGACATCTATGTGGCCCAGGAATTACACATCTTGTGCAGGGTCATGTGCAGCGACACAAGGGTCCATCAAAACCTCGCAAGAAGAAGGAGTTGGCGCCGAAGTCCAAGCTCATGTGGAGAAGAAAGGAGGCGCCAAGTGCTGTGTCAAGTCAAGCAGGCCGCGAGGGAGGATGTGGTGTGGAAGGCAAGCAAGACTTGAGGACGGCGAGGACGTGTCATGTTCATATCACGTCACCTTTTCCAGAAGACCCTCACGCGTTGGGGACAACACTTCTTGAAGGGGGGAGGATGATATGGGCACGGAGGCCTATGTGGAGCCCAATTTCAGGACTCCACCAACCTAGGTGGTACGCCATCAAGGATTCAGGAGTGACACGCTAGGACGACCTATGCCATGTAATAATTAAGTCTAAGGTTGTGTCATTCATTCTATGTTAGGAAATAATGTAGCCAGGTCATGCTGTGGGCCATCTAGGGCTTTAATAGAGTCCGTTTGACTTGGGCCTGTCCAAGTCGAACTAGGTTAGGCCCAATAAGGGGGGCCGGCCGGCCAGCTCTCCCTCTCATATAAGGAGATGGCACGGCTAGGGTTTAGGATAGAACAAGTTTAGTCTCAAGATTAGCGTTTTCCCCATTGCGTGTGTTCACGTGTATCATCCCTCCGGGGGTACGGCGCTGCCGTTTATCTATATTATCCGCTGCGAAGGTTCTTGTGTTCATCAAGGATTGTCTAGCTCTTGGCTTGAGGCGTATCGTTCATCGATCCGTTGTTTGCTGGATTCGTTCCCTCTTCTCCAGGCTGCGTTCATCGCGTTGTTGGGAGGAATCTCTACCCCAGGTTCTCGCTGTGAAAGATCGGGCATCAACTAGGAGGATCCACTGGGTTCCTCCCACATCACAACATGATCTATAAAACCAGTTTTTCAAAGAGAGAAGTCAAGAAGTTCTCACGGGAAGTAAAGTACGCAGAGGTTGCTATGGTCGACGCACCCGAATACATCGATTGGTCAGACCAAAGCATACATTTTAGCTAGGCAGATCATCCGAAGGCCGTTCCAAGGCCTGGCCACGCTGCCTTGGTCCTTGAAGCACAGATCGGAGGATACAACATGAGCAAGGTATTCATGGACGGAGGAAGCGGCCTGAATCTGTTATTCGCCAACACAATGAAAGCAATGGGCC
Source organism: Lolium rigidum (assembly GCF_022539505.1). Taxonomy (NCBI): domain Eukaryota; kingdom Viridiplantae; phylum Streptophyta; class Magnoliopsida; order Poales; family Poaceae; genus Lolium; species Lolium rigidum. The sequence continues at coordinate 133,459,294 of NC_061509.1, read as the reverse complement.
TAACAGTCGACATGCTAAGGGAGTCCGACACGTAAGATCTGATGAATTTGACATCGCAAAGGAGGCAAAGAAACAACAAGTGCATCCTATTGACCCAAAGAAGACAGTCAACACTTCGGCAGATCTTGCTGTCGCATAGGAAAGCACGCTCATCGAGTGCCTCTGTGAGCGCTGGGAAATATTTGCATGGGAGCCATCCGACATCCCAGGTATTCCCAGGGAACTCGCTAAGCACGCCCTTAACATTGATCCAAAAGCCAAACCAGTGCAGCAGTCGATGCGTAGGTTTTCAGAGCCGAAGAGAAAGGCAATCAGTGAAGAAGTTAGTCGGCTCCGCAAGGCCGGATTCATTCGGGAGCTCAAGGAAGCCGAGTGGGTGGCCAACCCGGTCATGGTGCCAAAGAAAGACACAACAGCTCTTCGCATGTGTATCGATTATACAAGTCTCAATAAGCATTGCCCTAAGGATCACTTCCCACTGCCTCGTATCGACCAGATAGTCGACTCCACAGCAGGATGTGATCGTCTCTCCTTTCTCGATGCATACTCCGGGTACAACCAGATCAAGCTGAAGAAGGAGGACCAAGAGTTAACCGCGTTCAACACCCCGCACGGCGTTTTCTGTTACAACGTCATGACTTTCGGGCTGAAAAACGCAGGAGCAACCTATCAGCGATGTATGCAAGCTTGTCTTGGAGAGAAGATTGGAAGGAATATCGAAGTCTACATTGATGATATCGTGGTAAAGACAAAGCACGCCGCTACTCTCATCGACGATTTGCGGGAAACCTTCGACAACCTCGACAGGTATAAAATCAAGCTGAACCGGAAGAAATGTTTCTTCGGGGTGCCGGGAGGACAGGTACTCGGGTATTTCATCTCAGCCAGAGGGATAGAGGCCAATCCTTTAAACATCAAAGCCATTCTCGATATGGAGCCGCCAAAGAATTTGCACCAAGTGCAGCAATTGGCAGGACGACTGGCAGCACTCAGTAGATTCATCGCCAAGCTAGGAGAAAAAGCTTTTCCCTTCTACAGCCTAATGAAGAAGTCAGAAAAATTCGAGTGGATAGACGAAGCGCAGAATCTTTTGATAATCAGAAGAAGATCTTATCGACATCCCCAGTACTCGTAACCCCACATGAAAAAGAAACGCTGCTTATGTACATAAAAGCAACGGGGCAAGTCTTCAGCTGCGTCTTAGTTGTTGAACGAGAGGAGGCGGGAAGAGTTCACGGCATGCAAAGACCCGTTTACTACCTCAGCGAAGTGGTCACGCCAGCGAAACCGAGGTACCCTCATCACCAGAAGCTAGCATATGCGGAGAACAGCTCGCAAGCTGCGCCATTATTTCACGGAGCACCCGATCATTGTGGTAAGCGAGGCACCGTTGAAGAATATACTTACTAACCCAGAAGCTACAGGTCGAGTGTCCCAATGGGCCATCGAGATAGCACCACACGACATAATCTATGTCAACCGGACGGCGATCAAATCTCAAGTCCTCCCAGATTTCGTGGCAGACTAGATTCAGTCGCAAACACCGGCAGCACCCGACATGTCTAGCTCATGGACAATGTACTTTGACGGATAAAAGCAGAGTACAGGCGCAGGAGCAGGGGTGATATTGATATCGCCACAAGGAGACAAGATGAAGTATATCCTACGTAGGAATTTCTCCCTGCCGACAAATAATGAAGCGGAATACGAGGCACTGTTGCACGGAATGAAGATGGCAAAGGCATGTGGAGCAACTCGCCTGGAAATTTATGGAGACTCGAACCTGGTGGTACATCAGTCGATGAATTTATGCGACGCGGTCAGCGATAATATGATCGGCTACCATCAATTGTACCATAATATGGAAGCCAAATTTGAGGGGTGCGAACTCAAGCACATCGGCAGAGCCAGCAACGAGGAAGCCGATGCTTTGGCAAACATCGGATCCACGTGCGCCCCCATTCCAGACGGGGTATTTTATGAAGTTATCACTTAGCGATCGATCAAGGAGAAAGCATCGGCACCTCCAAAACCATCGACTGATGATCCAGAAGCAAGCTTGCAGCAAATTGCCAAAGAATCTCCACCTCAATCCGCGGAGCATGTCCTCCTCCTCGAGCCTCTGTGGACCAGACCCTTTTTGGAATACTGTTATCACCAGAATTTGACCGAGTCAGAGGTGGGCCGCGGTCAAGATGGACTTGAAGATATATATATAGAAGAAAGACGTGAATCGGCCTTACATGTGAAGTTTGGGCTAGTTTGCCCTTGTATCTGTAACATATTAGGTTATGTGTCGATTAGGAGTTAGAGTTTTACCCGTGCACGGTTAGGTGCACGCTTGAATTAGAAAGTCCCTTGGACTATAAATATGTATCTAGGGTTTATGGAATAAAAAACAACCAACGTTCAACACAAACAAATCTCGGCGCATCGCCAACTCCTTCGTCTCGAGGGTTTCTCCGGTAAGCACCATGCTGCCTAGATCGCATCTTGCGATCTAGGCAGCACTAAGCCTGCCCACGTTGTTCATGCGTTGCTCGTGCTCGAAGCCTTTTTGATGGCGAGCAACGTAGTTATCTTAGATGTGTTAGGGTTAGCATTGTTCCTCGTATCATATGCTTGTCGTAGTGCAACCCTTATACATCTAGCCGCCCTTACACCTGTCTTAGGTGTAGGGGCGGCACCCCGCTTGATCGTAGTTTAGTAGATCTGATCCGTTACGGTTGCTCCTTGTTCATCAAGGATTAGTTTAACATCCGCAATAGTTAGGCCTTACAAAGGGTTGGAGGATCCAGCGGCGTGTAGGGTGGAGTTTGCTAGCCCTAGACGGGACGTTCCGGGGATCAACCTCGTGTTGGTTTTTAGGCCCTGTCTAGGATCGGCTTACGGTCACCGTACGCGAGCGCGAGGCCCAATCGTGAGTAGGATGATCCGATTATGCGGTGAAAACCCTAAATTGTCGTAGATCGTTTTAACTTTATCTTGATCAAGCAGGACCACCATATATTCGGACACCTTGTACGAATCATGGGTGGATCGGCTCTTTGAGCCGATTCACGGGATAACCTGAGAGCCGATCGAGGCTCGTATTTAACGTTTACGTGTATGCCATGCAGGAAACTAAGCGAGGCATCATCCAACACCTTCCTGACCGGGTATAGGTCAGGTGGCACGCCCTTGCGATAGCATCGGACGTGTGACCAGGAGGCTTTGCGGGCCGTCGCTCCGAGGGACCGGGGCCAGCCGCAACCCTAGTTGTTCCCGGCTCTCTCGTGTTGCCAGTCACTGCCCGCCGGTGGGTTTCTGACGCCAACACATTCTGGCACGCCCGGTGGGACAATCTTCGACATCCGCCGCATCGCCATCTACATCCGAGATGGCGGAAAGCACTCCGGTCAAGTACGAGGATCTGACTGACGAGCTCAAGAAGAAGCATGACGAGATCAAGGCGGTCCTCGAAGCCGAACTCATCGGCTCTTTCCACAGAACCCGCTCCCATGGCGTCAGGTGGAAGGGGTTCTCACCTGAAGGCGCACTCGATGGAATGGACCTTTCCACCCCGTCCGAAGAACACCAGGAAACAAGGAAGAAGCCGCTCCGCGCGACCGGCTCCGACACTATGTATGGACAAACGCGGTAATGCCGATCCGTGAGATTGGCCCCAAAGATCCGTGAAGAAACATCGCCAGACCTTCGCAGACCTACTAACATAGAGGCCGATTCTAGGAATCGGCCAAAATCATCCTCACCTTGCTGTCGGTCTAACGTCGATCTAATGGGCGATGGGATGCGTCGGCTGATGCGCTGGAAGAAATCCACATTGTTCCTAACGAAGCCGACGTTCACATCATAGTATCTTGGCTAACCATAGAGCCGATGTCAGCAGTTACCTGGCAGAATCGGCTCGGGGGGGCACGTAATCATATGAGCGTGCGCGACACCATTGAGCATGTGCGGAGGAATATTGGTGGCCGATAGGGAAATTGGCCAGTTGTTATCACCAGATTTTGGCCAAATCAGGAGG
>NC_061509.1:133427995-133455167 GCF_022539505.1 Lolium rigidum | reverse complement strand
CGTCTTCCTTGTTGTTCAAACACCTCACCGTAAAATATCTAGACTAGAGAGACCAATCATGCAAACCAAATTTTAACAAGCTCTATGTAGTTCTTCATTAATAGGTGCAAAGTACATGATGCAAGAGCTTAAACACGATCTATATGAGCACAACAATTGCCAAGTATCAAACTATTCAAGACATTATACCAATTACCACATGCAGCATTTTCTCGCTTTCCAACCATATAACAATGAACAAAGCGCCAAAAAATATCTAGACTCTAGAGAGACCAATCATGCAAACCAAATTTTAACAAGCTCTATGTAGTTCTTCATTAATATGTGCAAAGTCATGATGCAAGAGCTTAAACATGATCTATATGAGCACAACAATTGCCAAGTATCAGATTATTCAAGACATTATACCAATTACCACATGAAGCATTTTCTGTTTCCAACCATATAACAATGAACAAAGCAGTTTCAACCTTCGCCATGAACATTAAAAGTAAAGCTAAGAACACATGTGTTCATATGCAACAGCGGAGCGTGTCTCTCTCCCAAACAAAGAATGCTAGGATCCGATTTTATTCAAACAAAAACAAAAATAAAAACAAACAGACGCTCCAAGTAAAGCACATAAGATGTAACGGAATAAAAATATAGTTTCACTAGAGGTGACCTGATAAGTTGTCGATGAAGAAGGGATGCCTTGGGCATCCCCAAGCTTAGATACTTGAGTCTTCTTAAAATATGCAGGGATGAACCACGGGGGCATCCCCAAGCTTAGACTTTTCACTCTTCTTGATCATATTGTATCATCCTCCTCTCTTGACCCTTGAAAACTTCCTCCACACCAAACTCAAAACAAACTCATTAGAGGGTTAGTACATAATCGAAAATTCATATATTCAGAGGTGACATAATCATTCTTAACACTTCTGGGCATTGCACAAAGCTACTGAAAGTTAATGGAACAAAGAAATCCATCAAACATAGCAAAATAGGCAATGCGAAATAAAAGGCAGAATCTGTAAAAACAGAACAATCCGTAAAGACGAATTTTTCTGGGGCACTTAACTTGCTCAGATGAAAATGCTCAAATTTAATGAAAGTTGCGTACATATCTGAGGATCACGCACGTAAGTTGGCAGATTTTTCTGAGTTACCTACAGAAGGGGCTGCTCAATTTCGTGACAGTAAGAAATCTGTTTCGCGCAGTAATCCAAATCTAGTATTGACTTTACTATCAAAGACTTTACTTGGCACAACAATGCAATAAAATAAAGATAAGGAGAGGTTGCTACAGTAGTAACAACTTCCAAGACTCAAATATAAAACAAAAGTACGTGCAGAAGTAAAATAATGGGTTGTCTCCCATAAGCGCTTTTCTTTAACGCCTTTCAGCTAGGCGCAGAAAGTGTGAATCAAGTATTATCAAGAGATGAAGCATCAACATCATAATTTGTTCTAATAATAGAATCGTAAGGTAACTTCATTCTCTTTCTAGGGAAGTGTTCCATACCTTTCTTGAGAGGAAATTGATACTTAATATTCCCTTCCTTCATATCAATAATAGCACCAACAGTTCGAAGAAAAAGTCTTCCCAATATAATGGGACAAGATGCATTGCATTCAATATCCAAGACAACAAAATCAACGGGGACAAGGCTATTGTTAACCATAATGCGAACATTATCAATCCTCCCCAAAGGTTTCTTTATAGCATGATCAGCAAGATTAACATCCAAATAACAGTTTTTCAATGGTGGCAAGTTAAGCATATCATAAATTTTCTTAGGCATAACAGAAATACTTGCACCAAGATCACATAAAGCATTACAATCAAAATCATTGACCTTCGTCTTAATGATGGGCTTCCAACCATCTTCTAACTTCCTAGGAATAGAAGTTTCGAGTTTTAATTTCTCTTCTCTAGCTTTTATGAGAGCATTTGTAATATGTTTTGTAAAGGCCAAATTTATAGCACTAGCATTGGGACTTCTAGCAAGTTTTTGTAAGAACTTAATAACTTCAGAGATGTGACAATCATCAAAATCTAAACCATTATGATCTACAGCAATGGGACCATTGTCCCCAATATTTTGAAAAACTAGATAATACTCCGCGCGTTGCTGCGGAAAATATTATCAAATTTCTTTGTTCTACTCAAGAAACTGACTTTTATAATGATTAAGAAAATAATAGATGATTCCTCTTGACAACAATACTTTGGAATGGTACATGACTTCAATGGTATAGATGTGAGACAATTATTCCTACTTATCATTTAAAGTTTAAATAACATACGAACAATTAGGTATAGGAATATACAGTCATTTAGCTGCAGAACTTACATGCATACAGCTTAAATATAGATAATATCCCCTTCTCACCTAGAGAATAAACTTTCAATCTATATTACCACCTTGATTTCTAGCTATGACCCCTAGTACTGACTATGTGCAATCTCCATTGTAACTCTCATATACAGTGTAATTCTCATCAGAACTCTCACATACATTTACTCTCGTCCTTCCCACAACAGGAAGGAAACAAATACCATTATACCAGATCAAATCATAAAACTTCACCGTCTAAACATACTCTTTAATTATTTCCTCCTTATCTGAAAGCTCTTGTGACTAATATTATAGATTGTCATAACATAACTCGTAGAAAACCGACAAACTAATATACTGATGTGGTGCCAAGCTTGCGATACGGAATGACCTGTGCATGGATGAAAACAACCCGAGTAAGCTCGAATAGCTGCATCCCAACATTCTTTCTAAAAACAATAGTCTTTGTTCACGCACAATTTCAAAGCCAAATTGAGTGCATAAGTCTAAACATACACAACCTCGACATTCAGCCAGTCCATAATAATATTTCAGATTTTGATACAAAGGTTGATAATCACGGTAGATCAACAATTTATTGTGGAATGAAGTTAGTCAAGCAAACTACTAAACTACACTTGCTTATCCTACCATTTGCAGTCATGATTACCTACAAGATGCAGTCATGTATCACCAGCATATGTTTTTTCGATAAAATCACCAGCATATGTACTTGGGTACTTGCTGAGTAGGCATAAGGGATTGGCTTGTGTTGGTCAGTCCCTTTTATTCTCCCATGAAAGGATAACAATCTAGCTAAAGTAACATACATGTTCAGTAGAGAAATTAATATGGATTCCTTTCTTCAATTTACTACTATGCCCTCTAGGCTGGTACATAAACATTTAGGTAATTGTCCAATAATGAGAAAGAAATACGTAGTGAAAAGTGCAGTAAAAACATTATGACGACCACATGTGTTCAGCATTCAGGTTTACTATAATCAGAAAAACAATTACCACGTACCTGGGTTGTAGCAAAAGGCTGAAGAGTCTGGTTCTTTTATTTTCAGGATGCAAGGTGCATCTGATGTGGTAAGAAAGGATGCTCCACAACTATCACTTCACTGTTTTCCACTTGTGTCCCTTATCTGTTAGATTAAGTGTACTTAATCAGGTTATTTAACATGGCAAATGGTACACTATGTAAATGGATTGGCAGGGAAAAGTAATCACCCCTCCCTTTCTCGTATAGCTATTTATGTAGTTCTCGGTAAGCTTTCATTTGCAGAGATTTCTCCACTATTGGTAGGAAGAATCAGATGATGGATTGTTTGTGCCTTTATTTTCAGCTCACCGATTGGTTTCAGCATAACCCAGGATGTGTTTATTCACCAAAAAAAAAAAATCCAAGTCTTTTGTTCATTCAACCAAAACTGAATTCAGATGTAGATGAAAAAAATTGAAATTTAATTTACCAATGGATGGGAAGAGTAAGAACATTCCAGGCTATGTTCAAGAAAGATAAAAATAATAAAGGATGTGGGTTCAACGGAGCTAAACTAAACTAAGATGAGAGGCATACGTACCAATAGGAGCACTGAAGACAAGCAGATAGGACTAAGCAGTGAATGGCAAAGAAGATCCAGGAACGACCACTCGCCAGAACCTGAGGAAACCCAAACTCGTGAGGTAAATTGCAGAAAATGATAGGGAAAGTGAAGAAGACGGGACGGGACGGAACGGCTCGCCAGTAGAGCAACTATGAGGCAGACGCCCACCTGCACTGGAGGATGATGCGTTGCTGCGAATGGCTGATGCGCGTCACGGACTTTATAGGGTGGGAGTTCAGCGCGAACCTCTCGTATGCTTACATCACTTTGATGTGCAGCAGTTTCTCGCGGGAAACACGGAGGAGAGGAAGAGAGAGCGCAGTTGCGGACATTGATTGAGAGGAGGAGCGGCTAGTCGGTGGATCTGGATTCTGCTCGGCATGTCGACACGGCTGCTCGGTGGAGAAGATGAACAGAAATGGCCGGGTTGGTTGGGCCAGCAAGATTGTATGGGTCGGTGGTGGGCTTTGATCGTTGCACAGCTAGGATTGGGCTCCTACCCCTCTGATGGTCAGCACGGTTTGATGTGCATGCGGCGCCGTAACAGAAGGGTGATTTGTCACACAGAAGATACAAAAATAAAATGAAAAATTGGGGAAATGCTGATGTGGCAGTTTGCTGAGGTGGATAGGCTGCATGTCAAGAGAAATAGGTTAGTGAGGATGGATTTCTTAGTTATATAGGATTTCAGCAGTTTTATCACAAACAGTTTCAGCAGTTTTAGCAGTTTCAGCAGTTTCAGGCAATTTTGCACGCTTTGCACTAGGAGTAGAAACATTGCCAACACAAATTATTTTACCATTGATAGTAGGAGGTTTATCAACATGTGAAACATCACCATTACTAGTGGTGGTAATAGTCCAAACTTTAGCTACATTATTCTCTTTAGCTAGTTTTTCTTCTCTTTCCCACCTAGCATGCAATTCAGCCATCAATCTAATATTTTCATTAATTCGAACTTGGATGGCGTTTGCTGTAGCAAATAACTTAATATCTTTATCTTCATTAGATATAACTTTCAATTTTAAAAGATCAACATCAGAGGCAAGACTATCAACCTTAGAAGCAAGAATATCAATTTTATCAAGCTTTTCTTCAACAGATTTGTTAAAAGCAGTTTGTGTACTAATAAATTCTTTAAGCATGGCTTCAAGAACAGGGGATACACTCCTATTATTGTTGTAAGAATTACCATAACCATTACCATTATTAGAAGGATATGGCATATAGTTGTTACCAGAATTATTCCTATAAGCATTGTTGTTGAAATTATTACTTTTAATGAAGTTCACATCAACATGCTCTTCTTGAGCAACCAATGAAGCTAAAGGAACATTATTAGGATCAACATTAGATCTACCATTCACAAGCATAGACATAATAGCATCAATCTTATCACTCAAGGAGGAGGTTTCTTCAACAGAATTTACCTTCTTACCTTGTGGAGCTCTTTCCGTGTGCCATTCGGAGTAATTTATCATCATATCATCAAGAAGCTTTGTTGCGGCGCCTAAGGTGATGGACATAAAAGTACCTCCAGCAGCTGAATCCAATAGGTTCCGTGAAGAAAAATTCAATCCTGCATAAAAGGTTTGGATAATCATCCAAGTAGTCAGTCCATGGGTAGGGCAATTCCTGACCAAAGATTTCATTCTTTCCCATGCTTGGGCAACATGCTCATTATCCAATTGCTTAAAATTCATTATACTACTTCTCAAAGATATAATTTTAGCGGGAGGATAATATCTACCAATGAAAGCATCCTTACATTTAGTCCATGAATCAATACTATTCTTAGGCAAAGATAGCAACCAATCTTTAGCTCTTCCTCTTAAGGAGAAAGGAAACAATTTCAATTTTATAATGTCACCATCTACATCCTTATACTTTTGCATTTCACAAAGTTCAACAATATTAAGATGGGCAGCAGCATCATCAGAACTAACACTAAAAAATTGCTCTCTCATAACAAAATTTAGTAAAGCAGGTTTAATTTCATAAAATTCTGCTGTAGTAGCAGGTGGAGCAATAGGTGTGCATAGGAAATCAATATTATTTGTGCTAGTGAAGTCACACAACTTAGTATTCTCAGCAGTACCCATTTTAACAGTAGTAAATAAAGCAAACTAAATAAAGTAAATGCAAGTAACTAATTTTTTGTGTGTTTTTGATATAGAAAGCAAACAAAGCAGTAAATAGAAGAAAGTAAAGCAAGACAAAAACAAAGTAAAGAGATTGGGTGTGGAAGACTTCCCTTGCAGCGTGTCTTGATCTCCCCGGCAACGGCGCCAGAAAAAGTGGTTGATGGCCTGTAAGACACACGTCTGTTGGGAACCCCAAGAGGAAGGTGTGATGCGTACAGCAGCAAGTTTTCCCTCAGTAAGAAACCAAGGTTATCGAACCAGTAGGAGTCAAGGAACACGTGAAGGTTGTTGGTGGCGGAGTGTAGTGCGGCGCAACACCAGGGATTCCGGCGCCAACGTGGAACCTGCACAACACAATCAAAGTACTTTGCCCCAACGTAATAGTGAGGTTGTCAATCTCACCGGCTTGCTGTAAACAAAGGATTAAATGTATAGTGTGGAAGATGATGTTTGTTTGCGAAGAACGATAAAGAACGAGTTTGCGAGTAGATTGTATTTCAGATGTAAAGAATGGACCGGGGTCCACGAGTTCACGGTGGTGTCTCTCCGATAAGATAAATGGCATGTTGGGTGAACAAATTACAGTTGGGCAATTGACAAATAGAGAGGGCATAACAATGCACATACATATCACGATGACTACTATGAGATTTAATCGGGGCATTACGACAAAGTACATAGACCGCTATCCGGCATTCATCTATGCCTAAAAAGTCCACCTTCAGGTTATCGTCCGAACCCCTTCCGAGTATTAAGTTGCAAACAACGAGACAATTGCATTAAGTATGGTGCGTAATGTAATCAACACAAATATCCTTAGACAAAGCATTGATGTTTTATCCCTAGTGGAAACAGCACATCCACAACCTTAGAACTTTCGTCACATCGTCCCCAGATTCAATGGAGGCATGAACCCACTATCGAGCATAAATACTCCCTCTTGGAGTTAAGAGTAAAAACTTGGCCAGAGCCTCTACTAATAACGGAGAGCATGCAAGATCATAAACAACACATAGGTAATAGATTGATAATCAACATAACATAGTATTCTCTATCCATCGGATCCCGACAAACACAACATATAGAATTACAGATAGATGATCTTGATCATGTTAGGCAGATCACAAGATCCGACAATGAAGCACGTGAGGAGAAGACAACCATCTAGCTACTGCTATGGACCCATAGTCCAGGGGTGAACTACTCACTCATCACTCCGGAGGCGACCATGGCGGTGAAGAGTCCTCCGGGAGATAATTCCCCTCTCCGGCAGAGCCTCTACTAGCAACGGAGAGCATGCAAGAACATAAACAACATATATGATAGATTGATAATCAACTTGACATAGTATTCCATATTCATCAGATCCCAACAAACACAACATGTAGCATTATAAATAGATGATCTTGATCATGATAGGCAGCTCACAAGATCTAACATGATAGCACAATGAGGAGAAGACAACCATCTAGCTACTCGCTATGGACCCATAGTCCAGGGGTGAACTACTCACACATCAATCCGGAGGCGATCATGGTGATGAAGAGTCCTCCGGGAGATGATTCCCCTCTCCGGCGGGGTGCGGAGGCGATCTCTCGAATCCCCCGAGATGGGATTGGTGGCGGCGGCGTCTCTGGAAGGTTTTCCGTATCGTGGCTCTCGGTACTGGGGTTTTTGCGACGAAGGCTATAAGTAGGCGGAAGGGCAACGTCGGTGGAGGCACGAGGGCCCCACACCATAGGGCGGCGCGGGCCCCACCCAGGACGCGCGTCCCTATGGTGGCGGCGCCTCGTCGCCCCACTTCGTAATCCCTTCGGTCTTCTGGAAGCTTCGTGGAAAAATAAGACCCTGGGCGTTGATTTCGTCCAATTCCGAGAATATTTCCTTTGTAGGATTTACTGAAACCAAAAACAGCGAGAAAACGACAAGCGGCTCTTCGGCATCTCGTCAATAGGTTAGTGCCGGAAAATGCATAATAATGACATAAAGTGTGTATAAAACATGTGAGTATCATCATAAAAGTAGCATGGAACATAAGAAATTATAGATACGTTTGAGACGTATCACTTGCCAACGTACAGCCACAGCTGGTGGGGCCGAGACATCAGCAGTTGCACCCGACGTTTTAGGAACACTGAGACTACCTCAGTGCCGCACATTGTTAAGCCTCCTGTGTTCTTCAGATCTACGACCTGTTTGAACAGGTTGTCTGCTATGGCGCTTTCTTCAGGAGACAGGGCGTTTCGCCAGGATTTCTTCGGCTGAGCCACCAGGACGTCCTCAAACCGAGGAAGATTGGAGCGCCGCCCGGATACCGGAGTATCTCGCAGGTAGAACCATTTGTAGCGCCAGCCCTGGACAGACTCTTTCATCGGGAAGTTGAAGTAATCAACTTCCTTTCTGACAACAAAGCCAACGCCACCGACGACGGGGGGGGGGGGGGCATTGTTGTCGTTGTGACGCTTGACATAGAAGATTTTCCTCCAAAGACCCCAGTGGGGATCAATGCCGAGGAAAGCCTCGCAAATAGTAATGAAGATGGAAAGATGGAGAATTTAATTTGGGGTCAAGCTGCCGAGTTGGATCCCATAGAAAAAGAGAAGGGAACGAAGAAATTCGTGGGCTGGAAGAGAAAGCCCGTGAAACAGAAAGGCGACGAACATAACAGTAAAGCCCTTAGGGGGCTTTGGGCGAGTAGATGGACCTGGCAGACGGATGTCACTGTCGGACGAAGAAATGAGGCCGAGGGTGCGCAGCTTGTTCACTTCACGATTCGAAATGGTGGAAGCGCTCCAATCACGACTGACTTTGCTCGAGCCTGACGCGCTGGTGCTCTTCTTCTTGCCCATGGCGACCGGAGCTTTTGGAAAAAGGAGCAGGGGTGAAAGGCTGAGGAAGAAGATGAGCAGTGAGGGAGTGTAAAAAGTAAAAACCAAAGAAGCACCCCTTATTTATAGCATGAGCTGGTGGAAAATCGTGGCCATAACTCCGAGGCCATCGTGGGAGGTGGAAAGAGATCCAGTCGTACACGTGTCACACTGATGAAAATGGAAGCGGCGGTCCATTATTCCCATGATGCGCGGAAATCGAGGATGCGCCTCGGTGAACACGCAAGCATTGGTCATTTCCTAAAACTGCCCGCAGAAGTAGGGTGGGCCTGTCAGGTCACGTATTGTTAGTCAAACCGCAGCAGTGGTGATGTCATCAGTGATGTCATGAAAGGCGTCGACTCTAATTGAAACATCCGAGGAAAAATTAAAATCATCGAGTGGATCAACTTATCGCTAGCAGTTTGTTTCCTGTAATAATGTAAGACTTGGTTGTGCTAACACTGTTGTCATGTATGCATCCGATAGGGAATCACATCTTGATTTTTTGGTTCACTGGTTTCTGCATAACATGGCAAAAAGCAGACATGTCAAGCAAGATGGTGCTGGCGGGGGCGATATCGACGGAAAATTGTGTTGTCATGATTATTTGAGCGCTACCTTCGGCCAAGAGGAAGGGCTTCCGTAATTTTTGGGGGTATTTAGCAAATAGTTGATGTTTGGAGAAAAATGGAGAAAGTTATTGTTCATTTGGTAAAGGAATAGTGCATGCATACTTTGTGAACGGCCAGTGTTGGCAACAAATAATCACATACAAACGGCATCGGCTCTAAAAGATTCAGATGATATTAGCACAGACAATGAGTGGAATTCCAATAAAATGAGAAACGACCACAAATACAGAGTAGGAGCTACTTAGTCCAGCTGCCTACATCCGGTTCACATCGAAATGGACATTCTAGATGGTGTTCAGCCGTAATAAAAGCATGCTTGAGAACATTGATTTTCCTAGAAACAAACATCAACTTAGTGAGCAACTTTTTGCTTTCGAGGGGATCTCAATGAGATCGTTCGGACTGGCCCATGTTCAACGGACTGATAGCCCATAAACAAGGCGAATCATATATACACCGACCAGGTCGGTGTATACGGAGCGCCGCACACCCTCGGTACCGTTTGGGCCGGCCCATATACGGACTTCTTCTTTTCCACCTTGACCCCCTTGTCCACGGCACTCACGGAGCGAGCGTTGTTCTTCTTCTTCTTCGGCTTCTGCGCCGTTGAGGGGATCCCACTCCTCCTGTTTCCCCCGAATCTTCTTTGCGCCCTTCTTCGCCTGCGGGTCTGCTTCTTCGGGAGTCTGCTTCGTCGATGGCGGTCTCCAGGGGTCTGCTTCGTCGATGGCGTCCGAATGTCTGTACCTGTTTCCATCTCCCCCCTTCCCCGGACGCGCACTACTCGATTCCTTTCGATTAGTGTTTTTCTCAGTGGAAAGCAAAGTTCGCTAGGGTTTTCCGTACTATTTTTTCGAGCTCTGCTGCAACCTTGCATAGTTCGGTAGGTTAGAATACAATTTTCAATCCCGGCACTTCCCAACATATCACGTCCATGCTAGCTACCCTGCTGTTAGAGTGGGTTTGCCGAATGTTAAAGTTTTTCCTTAGTATAAATATTACCGTGCGATTTCTTTTTCATTCAGATTCGCAGGTCAATTTGTTCAAATTTTATCAGAATTTCTGATGTTGTCTTAGGATTGGTTATTCTGGAATTATGTCATGGAACAATTTTGGAAAAATGTATAGATTCATAAATTGGCCTAATGGTTAGCAATGATGTATGATTTGTTAGCAACTCTCAGAGGCAGTAGGTTACCAATTATAAGTTATATGAAGATAGGATGTGGGGGTGGAACATATGTCCATTCATGTTTGCATAATTTTTGGTCATAAATAAATTAGTTTCTCATAAGGAAAATGCTTTAGATCCTCCGGAGGCTGCGGCTCGAGCAACCTCCGGGCGGAGCATCGTCAGATGGGCGCGGATCGTGTGGACGCGCACGTTCCCTTTCCTGCATGTGGGGCCCAGCAATCCAGTCATCGTTGACGAATCCAAATCGCACGCCCCAGCGCTGGGGAGCCCGTCGGCCGGCCTCGACGGTGCGCCGCCGCCTGCCGGCCTCGACGGATGGGTAACCGCGCCGCCGACGTGCTCCACACAGTGCCGCCGTCGCCCGACCTCCTCTTCCACCTCGCGAGAGCGCCGACCTCCTCTTCCACCTCGCGAGAACGCCGGCCGCCTCTCGCAAGGGCACCCTCTAGCGCCGGCGCTGCCTTGATGCGAGGATGCTGCAGCAAGAGGGAGCCGGTGCCGCGAGGTTCGTCGGCGTTGCTGCGAGCGGCGGCGGTTCTACCGCGCCCCCAACCGGCGGCGGCGCTGCTGCAACCCGCGGCGGCGCTGCTGCAAAGGGCGCCGGCGGTGCTGCAACCCGCGGCGGCGGAGCTGCAGAGGACGTCGGCGGTGCTGCAACCGGCGGCGGCGGTGCTGCAACCGGCTGCGGCGCAGTTGCAACCAGCGGCGGCGCTGCTACAAAGGGCGCCGGCGGTGCTGCAACCGGTGGCAGCGGTGCTGCAAAGGGATGCAACCCGCGGCGGTGGAGCTGCAAAGGGCGCCGGCGGTGCTACGACTAGTGGTGGCGCTGCTGCAATGAGCGTCACCGGAGATGGACGTCGCCGAAGCTGGCCGCCGCCGGGCATAGCGACAAGGTCGGGGAGCGCCGCCGGCCGTTCGAAGCAGCGCGGTCGTTTGAAGCAGCGCCCATGGCCGTTTGATGCAGCGCCCATGGTCGTTTGAAGCAGTGCCCATGGGCTGCATTACTTCATTTGTTGGGCTGCATCCTTTTTGTGACTGTGCTTCCTTAGTTTATTTTTGGGCTGCATTACTACATTTTTTTAGCTTCATTACTATGAATTTTGGGCTGCATTGCCGCAAGACAATTTTGTATCTCCGGCGAGTAGTGTACGATGCTCTACAATAGTATATTTTTTGTGCTGCAAATGTTCTATTGTTTTGCTACTTCATTACAAAATTGTTGCTTCAAACACTCCGGCGAGGTCTCCGGCAAGGTCGGTTTAGCTTCAATAGCACAAAGTTTTTGCTCCGGCGAGTCTCCGGCGAGCTCCGGCGAGCTCCGGCGAGTCTCCGGCGAGGTCCCCGGCGAGCCCTGTGTCCAACAGGTCATTTTCTTTCTTTTTTATTCGAACCGTTTTTGTGCTTCAATGAAGCAAAAGGGGGGCTTTTTGTGTTGCGACGAAGCAATTTCCGGTTTTGAGGTGAAAATGGACACGTGGCAGCTGGGGAAGCCGGAGGCTGGAATCACTCCGTGCCTCCGGAGGATTGTCAGCGTCGTCCTTCTCATAATGGCTAGCATAGATTTGGTAGGAAATAAACTTACACCACTACCCAGCATTCCTTCTTATTGAAATATAGCAAAACCGCATGACAAATTCAGTGAGCAACTTTTAAGGATTGTTTTTTATTTTGGTTCTGTAAGGTATTCCTGTAATAGTATGTTTCATCCGTGCTTTTTATGGATGTTTTTTCCTTTTCCATGGATGTAGATGATATATTGTAGTCATATGTGTTTTTCTACATGGTTCTTGAGGGCTTTTATGATATATGTAGTACGATAGAAGTTTTTTTTTTTGGTGTAGCAAAAGGGAGTTTTTAACATATTCATTACTTATATTCTTTTTCATTTAAGTTTGTTTTACGCATCATTGAAAACCATACCCCTATCTGTTTATGTTTTCCAAAAATAATTTAACCAGCTTGAAATGAAATAAAGATTGGCTAGTTTCCATGATGTTAGATCTTTTCCAGTCACCTCTCCATTAACTTTTTTCTTTATGTTTTCTGTAAATTTGATCTAAATTTCTGTTCTGTTTAGTTTGTATGATTTAGATCTTTCCATACTCCTCTTTTTTTCAACTTCAAATGGGATAATCTTGGCTAGTTTGCAAAATGTTTTACATATTTCTTTTGCTTCTCCATAATGGTAGATCTATAATTAAAAGGTTCTGTCGTTTTTCACATGAAGGTACCTTCATCTTACTTTTTTTACATGTTTCATGTATTTCCTTTTGTGTTCTTTCTGTAGTCAACGTCATGGACATTGTTCCGCAATGCAAACCGAGCATACAATCTAGGTTTTTCGACACTCAGATACATGAAAGTAGTAAAGAAATTTAATCCTATCTAGAGGTCTTTCATATCCAAGCATGATTTGGATAATCTATTGAAGCTCCCTGGTCACCTTATGGTCCCTATGAATCTCCGGTAGTGGCTCGTTGGCCACACTTCACATGGTGAAGAAAAAGTTTTTCAGTACAAAGAAAAGATTATCAACTTCAGTAAGGATATGGTGGACAAGGTGTTTGATTTTCCATAAGGGGTCAATACATTTGTTATGGAGAGTACCAATCCTGAAATCAGAGAAGTGGATGAGATACATGAGCATTACCTCTTAGGGAAGAAGCAGATAACTGTAACAAACTTAGAATCTGTTGTGCTTGGTGCTAATGAGGAAGGATGATTTTGCTCTTGTAGTTAACTCAGACCGGCACTTCCAGTCCAGGAAACCATATGGGGTCCTTTCCAGTACGTTTTGGTTTATTTCATCTACTTTTTCCTGGGTTATTTGTAATGCCCCCTTCTTACATGTGGTTCTAGCAATTGCACCTGCCAGAACATTTCTCTTACTCCATACAGTGTGGTTCTAGCAATTTCACCTGTTTGTGGTGGTTCCCAATGCAGCCATTGATGTTGTTCATATCCCACCATTAGCTCATGGAGCACCTCATGAAGCATTTGTTCACAATATTATTGAAGATGACTTCATGAAAGATAGTGGCAATCAACAAGAAATTGTATGCTTCTTTTTGTCTTGTCTTGTCTTCATTACCAACCGCACATTTTGTTGGATAAATTGATGAGTGTTATAACTCTGGTTTGTTTTTATATGCTGTTATGTAAGATCAACATTGCAGATTTGCAGAAAGATTTTGACAGCCTTGGGTATTACACAATTGAACCCGACGACATGTCTCTTTCTCCGCATACATCTAATGATTCTATTGAGAACAGGCCTGCATATGCTGGTACGGAAGAATTTTTGGATCCGGCAACAACTTTGTTGAATGTATTAACTTGTTTTTGATTTATGGTTCCTTGCTGTTTTTTGTTTTCAAATTTGCGGTTTTATATGTTGTGAAGTCATTACACTAGTTTTATTTTTTAGAGTAACCTAATCGCATAAACATTGTTCAAATGCTTTTGTTTCCAATTCTTTTAATACTGCTGAGTTGTAGTATCTATCTCTGTAAACAGTTTTTACTTCTCACTGATCATGGTTATTTCTATTAAAAGTAACCTTATTATTTTTGTCTTTTTATAGTGAATGCAATGGAAGGAGTTAATAAATTTGGTGATGGGTTACACAATATAACTATCTCATATGCGGAGCTCTCTGATAGATATTCATCAGAAGAGATAGCCGCAGGATTTGTGAACAAAAGTTTGACAGAAACTAATATAATATCCATTCAAGGTTGGTGTCAAGTAATTTTTTTTGTCTTTTCTCAGTTATGCTTGCATTTTTTCCCCATAAATGAGGATATATATTCACCTGATTTTATTATCATTACACACAAAGAATACCATGAATTACATTGGTGATGGAATACCGATTGGTTTGTCTTATGATGGGTCTCTTGTGACCAATACAGCAGGAACATATGCAGGTAAGTTTTTGAACTTTTACAAAATTATTGTCATGTTCTACAAGCTGTTACTTTCCACTGGTTCATTTAATTCGGATGTATGTTGTTCTTTTTTTTGGTCGTAGGAACGGTGAACAACGATGTGATTGTCATGCGTGGAACTATATCTGATCAGAATAATTTTGAAAAGAGGAACAGGAAAAAAGCGCGCTGCAAAAGCAACAACACCTGAGGGGAACATGCCAGAGTTGGTTATAGATCATTTCATTGAAGCCTTCAACAATAAGCATCTCATGATCAACAGATTCAAGAAACCAAACCAGTAAGTAAAATGCCCCTGAGTTGGCCAAGTATGAATATTGTTTTTTAAAAATGACATGAATTTCAAGATTACTTCTTTTTCTTCTTTTTTCGTAATGCTTGCTCCACTGCATTTTATACATGTTTGAAATGCCAAAATAATTGTTAGTATTTCATTTTTTATATTGAAACTTTTTTGGATGATGTTTTGTAAATAAACATATAGAGAGGTCTTTTATCATAACTTCATGTCTTTTTAAAAAACAAATTCATGGAAGTAAACCGTACATGACAAGAATCTGTTCATGCTTTTTAAAATGTTCAAGGAAGGAAGGCGTTCATCCTAAGAATACTTTCATGGTTTCTTAAATGTTCATGGATGGAAACCGTTCATGACAAGAATTCGTTCATAATTTTTTAAATGTTCATGGAAGTAAACCGTTCATGCCAAGAATCCGTTCATGCTTTTTAAAATGTTCATGGAAGTAAACCGTTCATGCCAAGTCCAAGGATAGAAACCGTTCATGCCAAGAATTTGTTCATGATTTTTTAAATGTTCAAGGAAGGAACCTGTTCATCCTTTTTAAAATGTTCATACAAGGAAACTGTTCATGCCAAGAATCTGTTCATTCTTTTTAAAATGTTCATGGAATGAAATTGTTCATGACAAGAATCCGTTCATCCTTCTTAAAATGTTCATGGAAGGAAACCGTTTGTGCCAAGTATTCGTTCATGCTTTTTTAATTGTTCATGGAAGAAAACCGTTTGTGCCAAAATTCGTTCATGTTTTTTTAATTGTTCAAGGAAGGGAATCATTCATGAAAAGAATCTGTTCATGCTTTTTTAAATGTCCAAGGAAGGAAGTTGTTCATGTCAAGATTCCGTTGATGCTTTTTTATAAATGTCCAAAGGAAAGAAACCGTTCATACCAAGAATCCGTTCATGCTTTTAAAAATGTGCAAGGAAGGAAACCGTTCATGACAAGAATCCGTTCATGCTTTTTAAAATGTTAATGGAAGGAAGACATTCATGTCAAGAATTTGTTCATGCTTTCTAAAATGTTCATGGAAGGAAATCGTTCATGACAAGAATACGTTCATCCTTGTTTAAAAGTTCATGGAAGAATACCGTTCATGCCAAGAATCCATTCATCTTTTTTAAAATGTTCATGCCACGAATCCGTTCATTCTTTTTCAAATGTTCATGGAAGGAAACCGTTCATGGCAAGAATCCATTCATCCTTTTTAGATTGTTCATGGAAGGAAACCGTTCATGCCAAGAATCTGTTCATTCTTTTTAAAATGTTCATGGAAGGAAACCGTTCATGCTTTTCTAAATGTTCATGGATGGAAACCATTCATTACAAGAATTCATTCATGCTTTCTAAAATGTTCATGTAAGGAAGACGTTCATGTCAAGAATCCGTTCGTGCTTTCTAAAATGTTCATGGAAGGAAAAACGTTCATGATAAGAATACGTTCATCCTTTTTCAAAAGTTCAGGGAAGAAAACCGTTCTAGCCAAGAATCCGTTCATCCTTTTTAAAATGTTCATGCAAGGAAATCATTAATGCCAAGAATCCGTTCATTCCTTTTAAAATGTTCTTGGAATGAAACTGTTCATGACAAGAATCCGTTCATCCTTTTTAAATTGTTCATGGAAGGAAACCGTTCGTGCCAAGTATTCGTTCATGCCAAGAATCCGTTCATTCTTTTTAAACTTCATGGAATGAAACCGTTCATGACAAGAATCCGTTCATCCTTTTTAAATTGTTCATGAAAGGAACCCGTCCGTGCCAAGTACCCGTTCATGCTTTTTTAGTTGTTCATGGAAGAAAAACCGTTTGTGCTAAGAATTCGTTCATGCTTTTTTAGTTGTTCAAGGAAGGGAATTGTTCATGACAAGAATCTATTCATGTTTTTTAAAATTTTCAAGGAAGGAAGCTGATCATGACAAGATTCTGTTGATGCTTTTTATAAATCTCGAAGGAAAGAAACTGTGCATGCCAAGAATTCGTTCATCCTTTTTAAAATGTTCAAGGAAGGAGACCGTTCATGCCAAGAATCCGTTCATGCTCTTTTAAAAGTTCATGGAAGAAAACCGTTCATGCCAAGAATCCGTTAATTCTTTTTTTAAATGTTCATGGGAAGGAATCCGTTCATGACAAGAATCCGGCCATTTGAAACCGTTCATGACAAGAATCCGTTCATGATTTTTTAAATGTTCATGGAAGAAGCCATTCATGCCAAGAATCCGTTCATCCTTTTCTAAAGATATCACAGTTTGTAGCATATGACTTTGACATGATATATTTCCATTCAAATACTCATTTTTTCTATGTAAGAAATGACTGATCGCTAATTCTTATATTCTAGGATTTTCTCCCTAGAATATGTTGGCTACAGCATGCAGGACTGGTATAGTTTCTAAAATCCAGTCCTCCATTGTTTTAACCAGCTCTATAATTCCATATAAAGTACATTATAGGTATTCCAGGAGAAACTAGCATAATGTTGGATATAGTGGGTTCTTATTGTGGCTAACTTCATAGATAAATCCTTTGATGTACTCAATCCTGATTACTCAGTTGAAAAGTTCTCCATATTTAACACTGTAATATTCAATTTCAAGCATCTATTCCTGAAAAGTTACCCTGGTTGTTTCAAGTTCAACATACGTGATTTCAACGTAAAGTATGTTCATGTGCCTAAACACAACTTCACGTGATAATCACAGCTTACTACTATCCTTTAAAACATTTTGGTGTCTTTTTACATTTTCCAATGCTTAATATGGCACTTCTCATTTTCATTTCTCCAGATATGACTCTGGCATTTTTGTGATCCAATTCATGAGATGGTACAATGGAGTTGAAGTAAAACCATACTCAAATGTTAGCTATTTCTCCTTCAAATTTAGTAACCCTGTTTGTTGAGCTTTAGAAAATCTTATGCACCTGAAAAACTATTTTATAAATATTATTCTTGTTTGACATTGTTGTTTTTTCATATATGTTTAATAAAAGGTTGATGTGCAAGCCATACACGAAAAAGTTTCTTGTCAGCTGATAAACAAGTTTAATGAGCAGCAGGTACCAATCGCAAGGAATTTCATTGCTAAACATGTAAGTTTTATTTTCTACAGACCATTTTTTCAAGTTTGCTTCTGTGCATTTACCATAGAAAATTAATTAAACTCTTACATTTCTCTCCATTTTATAAATTAAATTTTCATAAGCTCCGCACCTTCTTCATTGATTCAAGCTGCTACCACTGAAGATAAGTAAGTTTCCTTTTCAAAGCATAAACAAATAGCTACTGGGTTCATTCTCAAAATTTATTTATTTATTTGAACTGTATTTTTTCAGAGGATTTAGCAATGGGGTGGAGACAGAACATTCACATGGAAAAAAAAATCTACATTTAGCTCTCCTAGTGTTAAATAGTTTCATAATGCAGCAGTAGATCTGATGTAGTGATACAAAACAATTTTTGTACACCATGATCACATATTGACAAATTCTGTCCTTGGTTAATATCTGCTGCAATTTTGAATTAGACTTCTTTTACCAAGTTCGAATTGTACTTTGGTCAATAGAAATACTGCAAGTATTTTTTTTTCGAATCTTGTTATTTTTTATTCACTACCTGTACATACCGAAATGAAACAGTACGGAAAGTCGGGAACATGTTTTCTATGGAGAAGAAAAGTTACGGAAACATCCGAACCGGCACTCCACCAGAGATGCGAACCAGAACGGCACCCACACCACACAAGCCACAAACCAGACGCTACTACCGAAAATGGGCCAAGCCCAACAACACCCAGGGGGTGTGCGGCAGCTCGTGAGCCACCGAGCAGGTCGGTGTAAAGCACTCCCCATAAACAACGGTCCGTTGGCACATGTGAAGACCGGCAGTGTTGTCAGCAGCCCATTAATCACGGGCCCCCGCACCTGAGCCCAGAGTTGTGCCAATATCTATATAGCTTACAATACAGAGAGAAAAAAGGGATAGTAGACCAAATACAGCAGCATAATACAGCGGTGGCACATTTCACGAACAGCAGTGGACGGCCAAGATACCGAGCTACGTGTAGCTCGGCCTCATATGGAAGCTTTTCGTATTAGAGCATCTCCAGTCGCGTTCAGAATTTAGGGTGCGTCGGACAGAAAAAAAAAACGTGCCCAGCTGCGTCCTTCAAAGGCTCGTTTTGTCCAGCGCGGCCCGATACGGTGTCCGGCGCCCTGAGCCCGTCCACGACCCACAGAGGACGCTCCGGGCACGCCGGATACAACGAAAAGCGAGGCAAAGAGACGTGAGCCCGATGCGTCAGCGGCTCGGAAGTCTAAAACCTCGTCGCCTACCTTTGGTCAAGGGACGTTAATGGTGTCCCGGTTTTCCCAGGCGACGCAGGGACGCGTCTCGTCGTGCGTGGCCGTCCGCGTCGGACTTTATTGCGTCCAACGACCCGCTGCCGCTTCGCCAGCCGCCGATGTACATTAACAGCGCCCTGCGGTTCTTGTTCATCCCAATCTCTCGCCGCTCCCAAATCTTCTTCTCGCTGCTCCCAAATCTTCTCCTCGCCGCTCCAACCGCTACGCAATGTCGTCGTCCTCCCGCAAGATTGCCGCGGCGAACGGCTTCGGCCGCGGCAGTCTCGCCGTGAAGGAGGTGTGGGCGCTGTACCGCGCGGGATATCCCGTCCCGCCGAACATGCGCCTGCCAAGCAGCGGCGACTGGAGGATGGCCGTGAACGGCATAGGCGTGCCGCCGTCGCCGGGCATGGAGCGTTGGAGGGACTCCATCAGGGCCTGGCGGGCTGCACTCGACGCCGACGAGCGGGCCGATCCGACCTGGGCGGCCTCCGGCAACGACGCCTGGTGGGTCGCCTACTTCCAAGCACAATACGACATGGAGATGAACAACACCACCAGCCTCGTCGGCGGGCCAAACAGCTGGAACAGGGATGGACGCCTCCTGTTTTGGAGCGTTTCGGGGGCACCCTGATACGTCACAAACGTATCTATAACTTTTGATGCTCCATGCTTGTTTTACACCAATTAATATATGTTTTGCTTACACTTCGTTGCACTTTTACATGATTTCCGGCACTAACCTATTAACAAGATGCCATAGTGTCAGTTCCATGTTTTCTGCTGTTTCTGTATTTCAGAAAAGTTGTACAGGAAATATTCTCGGAATTGGACGAAACAAAAACCGAAGTCAATATTTTACTGAAACGAAGACAAAGTCCAGAGGGGGGTCGAAGAGGCGCAGCAGGGCGGCTAGACCACCCCTAGGCACGGCCTAGACCTGGCCCTCGCCTAGGGTAGGTATGGGCCCACTAGGCGCCCCACCGACCTAAATCCTCCGCATATTTATACATCTGCTCGGGAAAACCCTGGATACCCGAGCCTCCATCCACGCAAAGTTCTGTAGCGGTCGCCATCGCAGAACCCATCTCGGGGGGGAGGGGGGTTCTGAAGCTCTTCCCGGCACCCTGCCGGAGGGGGAAATCTTCGCCAGAGGCATCTACATCGCCATGCTCGTCTCCGAAGTGATGTGTGAGTAGTTCATCCCTGGACTATGGGTCCATAGCATTAGCTAGATGGTTGTCTTCTCCACATTGTGCTTCATGTATCGATCTTGTGAGATGCCCTACATGATCAAGATCATCTTTATGTAATCCAATATATTTGGTTTGCTAGGATCCGATGAATATTGTATATTATGTTGAGATTGATTATATATTCATGTCATATGTTATTTGTGATCTTGCATGCTTTCTGTTGCTAGTAGAAACTCTGGCCAAGTGGACACTTGTGACTCCAAGAGGGGGTATTTATGCTCGATAGTACGTTCATGCATCTAGTTTTCTGGGAGAGTGACTTCATAACTTCTGAGATTATAGATGTGTTGTTGCTACTACGGAGAAAAGAAAAATGTTTTATCCGAGGGTAATTCTATTGTTTACTTTACACACATTGCTTAATGTGATAGTCCTTAGCTTGCAACTTAATACTGAAAGGGGTTCGGACGATAACCTGAAGGTGGATTATTAGTCATAGACACAGTTGGATTCGGTCTATGTATTATGTTGTAATGCCCATATTAAATCTCATAGTAATCATCTTGTCATGTATTGGTCGATATTCTATCAATTGCCCAGCTGTAATTTATTCACCCAACATGCTATTTCTTTATGGAGAGACACCTCTAGTGAAGTGTGGACTCCGGTCCTATTTCCTTTACTGATAAATTCAACTGCAATCATGTTTTGTTTACTTTCTGTAAACATCTCCTTCCATTCAATACGTCTAGTCCTCTGTGTTCAGCAAACCGGTGAGATTGATAACCTCACTTTAAGTTGGGGCAAAATACTTTGGTTGTGTTGTGTGCAGGTTCCACGTTGTTGCTGACGCCGGTAGTGCGCCCAGCCACTAGTCAGCCAGCAACACCTTCATAAGTCACGCCTTTTCCTACTGGTCGATTAAACCTTGGTTTCTTACTAAGGAAAAACTTGCTACTGTGCTTATCATACCTTCCTCTTGGGTTTCTCCAACAGTGTGAAGTCAGCGTAACGATAAGAACCATCAATCTATTTTTTGGCGTCGTTGCCGGGGAGAAAGAGGATTTCTGGAAGGGGGGGTCTCTCATCTCCAATGTCTTTACTTTGTTATAGTTTTCTTAGTTTACTTTATTTTATTTTGTTCGCTTTATTATATCAAAAACACACACAAAATAGTTTGCTTTTATAGTTATCTTTATATCAAAAATACAAAAAAAATAGTTTCTATTATAGCTATTATTTCTGTTGCTTAGATTATTCCATGCTTACTTTCCATGTTGATGTTTCTTATTTTTTATTTTCACTAGTTAGGCTTAATGGAAAACAACAACAAAATTAGAGAGCTTTATACTATTTATCTTGAGTTAGGACATGAAGTATTCGAAGAGAAAATTAAAAAAAACTTATGGAACTTTATTTGCATGCTAATGGCAATATTATTAGTACAAATTGTTTGAACACCATTATTGCTAATGATATGGAAAAGTCTAAACTTGGGGAAGCTAGTTCTCATGAAAATGATCTTTTTACTTCCCCCGCTTTAGCGGAGAAAATTTCCTATGATGATTACAATGATGAATATGATATTTTTAGTCCACCTACTATTTAGGAGAAAATTAATTATGATTAAAATATGTCTCCTATATCACTACAATTAATAAGAATGACTATGCTTATGTGGAGAATAATAATTATTTTATTCGTGTGGCTCGTGGTAAGAATGTTTTATGTGATTGTTATATTATTGAGTTTATTCATGATGCTACTGAAAGTTATTATGAGAGATGAAAATATGTTTGTAGAACTTTTCATGGTACTAAAACACCTCTCAATATTCTGAAAGTTTTGAAGTTAGTCTTGTTTATTCTTTCTATGCTTGTCATTTTGTTCTTTGTGGATTTATTTGTGTACAAGATTCCTATGCATAGGAAGTGGGTTAGACTGAAATGTGTTTCATATTTTCTCATTGATGCTCTCTTTTTCTTCAATTCATATTTCTTATGTCAGCATCTTCTCAAATTACTGAACCTGGCTGAAAGGCGTTAAAGAAAATCACTCTTGGGATATAACCCATGTTTTATTTACAGTAATTTTTCTTTTTGTTGAGTATTGGAAGTTATTACCCCTTTAGTGACCTCTACTTATCATTTTTATTTCGTTTTTTGTGCCAAGAATAGCCTCTAATAGGAAAAAATTAAGATTTAGGAAAGTTGCTGTCCTGAAAACAAATTATGTGTTGTTACCATAAAAATTCGTAAATATAGCCAGAGCGGAATTTTGAGATGCCATTTTTATGCATATGCCCAGGTTATTATCTAACTTTCGTTAGTTGACCACTTTTAGAGATGAGCAACAAAGGAGTTTCAAAAAAATCGATCTTTACATATTGTTCTGTTTTGACAGATTTCTGCACTATTTGCAGTTGCCTCTTAAAATCTCTTTCTTTTTAGTTATTTTGATCAAAAAGCTTTTTGAAAGGTTGCTACAGTAGCTTAATAGATGTTTGATATATGTTAGTACTGAACACAAGTGGATTTGTTTATTTTGATTGTACTAATGCTGCTAATAAAGAATTGTGTGAACTTTTTGTATGAAGTTTTCAAGTGTAGGGAAAGAAGAATGATGTGATGAGATGAAGAATGGACAAAAGCTCAAGCTTGGGGATGCTCCTGCACACCAAGACATATTCAAGAGGTACAAACATCAAAGCTTGGGATGCCCAAGGCATCCCCTCTTCATCAACAAAGCAACAAGTCAACTCTCTGTGCGCTATATTTTTATTGCTTCATACGCTATGTGTTGTTTTTGGACATTTTTTTGTTTTTTTTATGTAGCATATGTTGGATCCCGGCATATTTGTTTTGGAGAAAGACCCACTCCTTTTTTATTGCATAGAACGCCCTAGTTTTCGTTGTTATTGTTCTACAAGTGTACTAGTTTTCTGGTACTGCGTTTAGCTCTTGTTCTTTCACTTGAATTTTTTTCAGAGCACGTTAGTATTCTTTATTTATGTATGATTATCTCTCTGGTCCATAATAAATTTCATCTCTGAGAGTTATTTCAAATAAGTTGATTGGTGTTGGATACAAGTAAAATATTTCATGACTATAGTGATTCAAAAGGAAGCTTGTCTAGACTTTGGCATGTCATGTTGGATGTTACTCTTTTCACATGCTTAGTATTTATTATTGTTACATGACTTGTTTCAAATGGCTGAGAGTGCATAATGTTTCATTGAAAGAATCATGTGTCGTTTCTACCATAAAATCATAGTATTGTGGTATTCTCCTTTGATGCTTTATTGGGTTGACTTGGCGCATGCTTACATCATGTTATGACTATAACCAGTCAACTAAAGCTTCTATGATCATTTAGTTTTTGACTTGTAATATCACTTTATGCTTTGATTGATAATGTTTTGTCGCTATGCATGATTATGGTGATTATTGCTCTCTTAGTTGGTCGCTCCCAGTCTTTTGCTACCTTTCGTGTGTGCTGAGTATGATCTCTACTCGTGCATCCAACCACCATGAAACAAAGTTTGCCAATTGTGTCCACCATATCTACCTAGTATCATATTATAGCTATTCCAAGTAATTCATCATGTTTTTATCTTCCAAATTAAATCTTGGCATGAGAAATTAGTCAGTAAAGCTCTCACGAACTTGATGGAACATTTACTTTCTTGCACTTAATAAATTTGATCATTGTGCCTATCTTATGAAGTTTATATGTTTGCAAATTGCGAATTGGGAGTTAGTAGAACTATGCTTTCATGGGGAACACTTTCGACATTGCACTTATATTTAGTTGATGTCATGTTCTTTTGTTTATGGATTCCTAGCGGTGCGAAATAAAATTTAAACTTGTAAGTACATGGAGTTTGTATACAAGTTAGGGAAACGCCTGGGCCGCTAATCTAAGCCATGCATCATTCATGGTGGAAATTTACAGCTAAGCCAGTGAACATTCTATGAAGCATTTGCAATAAAAAGATATACCAATAGTAAATAAAAATTGTTGAGATGATCATTGTCTGTTTGTCTTGTCATTTTGGCACGGGATTGCTCCACAAGAGTACCTCCATATCATCGGGCAAGAGGTATCCCGTTGGCGGTTCTTTTTATGATAGAAACAAATACATGATTCTTTAAATGACACATTATGCACTCTCAGCCATTTGAAAGAAGTCATGGATAAAACAATAAATATCTAAGCATATGACAAGAGTAACATCCAACATGACATGCCAAAGTCTATGCCACAGCCTAGATAAGCTCCCATTTGCATCACTATAGTCATGGAATATTTTACTCGTATCCAACACCAATCAACTTATTTGAAATAACTCTCGCAGAGATGAAATACAACATGAACCTCAGAGAGCTAATCATACAACAATAAAGAATACTAACGATGCCTCGAACCAAATTCAAGTGAAAGAACAAGAGCTAAACGCAGTACTGTAAAATCCAGAACACTTCGCCGTAACAATAACAAATAAAACTAGAGTGTTCTATATAATCAAAAAGGAGCGGGTCTTTTCATCCAAATACAATGTCGCTGGATCCAACATATGCTACAAATAAAACAAAACAAACAACAGAAAAAATAAAAATAGATTCGCTCCAAGAACAACACATAGCCTATGAAGCAATAAAAATATAGCATATGTAGAGAGATGACCCTGTTTCTATTGATGAAGAGAGAGGATGCCTTGGGCATCCCCAAGCTTTGAAGCTTGTAACCTCTTGAATATGTCTTGGGGTGCAAAGTATCCCCAAGCTTGAGCTTTTGTCCATTCTTCATCCCATCACATCATTCTTCTCTCCCCTACACTTTGAAACTCTCCTTCATACAAAAACTTCGCACAATTCTTCTTTAGTTAACAGATTAGTACAACTAAAATAAGCGAATCCGCTTGTGTTCAAGTACTAACATATATAAAGACATCTATTAAAGCATAAGCTATCAGTAGTCAACCTTTCAAATAGCTCTCTTGGTCATAAAATAACTCAAAAAAAGAAAGAGATTTAAGAGGCGAATGCAAATAGTGCAGAAATCATGGCCAAACAACAGCACAAAGTAAAGATCGAAATTTCCGAAAAATGCTCTGTTGCTTATTTCGAAAGTGGTCAACTAACGAAAGTTAGATAATAACCTGGGGCATATGCATAAAACATGACAGCTCAAAATTACGCTCTGACTATGTTATAAGAATGTTTATGGTAACAACACAGTAACTTGCTTTCGTGACAAACAACTTCCCCAAACATTACTTTCTTCCTATTAGAGGCTATTCTTGGCACAAACATGAAATAAAAATGGTAAGGAGCCGGTCCTTACAGTAGCTAATAACTTCCAATGTCACTCAACAAAAAGAAAAAGTACCGTAAATAAAATATGGCTGTCTCCCATAAGCGCTTTTCTTTAACGCCTCTTCAAACCTAGGCGCAAAGAAATGCCAGAGATCAAGTATTATCAAGTGAAGAAGCATCAACATCATAACTTGTTCTAATGATAGAGTCATAAGATGACTTCTTTATCTTTCTAGGTAAGTGTTCCATTACCTTTTCTTGGAGCTGGGAATTGACATTTAATAACCCCATCTCCTCATATCAACAAGCAAAGCACCGACCGCTACTAAGAAACCACTCTTCCCATATATAATCTGGACAAGAAGCATTGCATTCAATATCCAAAACAAAAAATCAACTAGGGATCGTAAGTTAGATGCCAACCATAATAAGAACATTATCAACTTTCCCCAAAGATTTCTATCGAGTAGAACATCAACAAGATGAACATCCAAATAACATTTTTCCAACGCATGCAATTCAAGCTAGTATCATAGATTTTTCTAGGCCTAACAAAAATACTTGCACCGAGGTCACATAAAGCATTGCGATCAAAAACCACTATATTGTCATCTTAATGATGGGGCTCCTGTACCATCTTCTAACTTTTTAGGAACAGAGGCTTCGCGTTTTAATTCTCCTCTCCTCATTGCCATAAGAGCATTTGTCATGTGCTTTCGTAAAAGCCATATTTATAGCACTAGCATTAGGACTTCTAGCAAGCTTTTGTAAGAACCTAATTACTTCGTAGATATTGCAATCATCAAAATCAAACTCATTTTTGTCCAAGGTAAAAGGAATCTTGTCTCCTACAATACTCCGAAAATATTTCAGCACACTTATCAGTTGAGCTCTAGCCAAAGGGTTCTTAGGCAATTTTGTGGAAGGAGCGGGACTTTTCCTACACCATTTACTTTATTATTAATAGTAGGAGAGTGGCTAGCATTTGAAACTTCATTACTACCGGCTGGTGGTGATGGTATAAACTTTAGTCAAATTATTATTTCTACCAATTTCATCTTCCTTCTTTTCCCACCTAGCATGCAATTCGCCGCAACGATCCTAACATTTTCATCAATTATAATTTGAATGGCATTCAAAGTTTTACTTTTTAACATATTGAGGAAAAACTTTTAATTTAAGAAAATCAACATCACGAGTAAGGCCATCAACTTTTAGAAACAAGAATATCAATTTTGCCAAGCTTTTCTCCTCAACAGCTTTATTGTGTAAAAATCGCCTTGTTTACTAATAAATTCC
>NC_061509.1:133390132-133427895 GCF_022539505.1 Lolium rigidum | reverse complement strand
CACGAGTCGTTCTTCCGGAGTTTATTTGCGGTTTTACCTCATTGTAAAGTAGGAGGCTGTGATGATCTTATGTAACAAAGTCAATGTTGTAATTCTATAGACATACCTTGGACCCGCATATGTTTCTGTTGTACCACTCTGAGCGATATAATACTAGTGGAACGGTGTTTCATTGGTGTTATATCAGACTTGCATACTACACCATGCAGTGGTATGCTGGGTCACCACAGTAGGCAATCGGCTCATTCCTGAATCCCAGCAGTGTCTGAAGAAGGGGCAGTCCTAGTGCCTATCCACGTCGTCTTGCTCTCTCGACTTTTCCTTGGCGTGGCGCTCATATCTCTCCTCGTCGCGATCATGCCGACGGTGTCTCCTGGCGTCCCTAGCCAGACGATCTCTTTCATCATCGTCGTTGTATCGCCGGCGTTGGTCGTATTGACCCACATACTTGTTGAGGAGGTGATCGGAGAGAGGTCGGCCGATATCTTACGTTCCTCACTTCTCCCTCTCGTGATGTAGCGCTTGCCATCGTGACGGAGCCGATCGCGTGGAGCGGCTTCCTCCGTATCCTTGCTATGAGAGCAGCTGCCCTCATCTCCGTCATTACCGAGTGGTGCCCGTGTCCTACCATGTTGATATTGCACGAGAATCCTGGTTGGCACCCTCCATGGTAAGTGTACTCCACCATGTTAACGGCGGGGAAGGGGTGTGTGTCGACCTTCATGGCATACTGGCTGAAAATTAGACGCCCTTGTTCTATCGCCATTTGGACCTGGTGACGCCACACCCGCCGGTCGTTGGTGGCATGGGTGAACGTGTTATGCCACTTGCAGTATGGCTTTCCGTTCAACTCCTGAGCCGTGGGGATCTTGTGGCCTTCGGGTACCTTTAGCTGCTTCTCCTTGAGTAAGAGGTCGAAAATTTGTTCAGCCTTGGTGACATCGAAGTAAAACCCTCTTGGAGGACCTTGTGGCTTAACCCACTTACAGGACACGGGGCTTGCCCCCGAGTCCATTCAGCCATCGCTACCTCTTGATCTCCCGCGAGCCTTGATCTTCATCTCGCCTCAACCGGGACCACCGCACGTTTGAATTTATCCCGGTAAACGTCCGGGTGGCGTTGTTCATATGCCGACAGCTTCTGCACCATGTGCGCCAGTGAAGGGTAGTCTGCTTGGGAGGCCACGTCCTTGATCGGTGATGCGAGACCCACCACCGCCAACTCGACTGCTTCTTTTTCAGTCACATGAGCTGAATAGCATCGGTTCCTAACGGTCTCGAAGCGGCTGGATGTACTCCGAAACTGTTTCTCCACGCTTCGTCGTACTTGTGCTAGATCGGCAATGCCGACCTCGGAAGCCTCCGAGTGATACTCGCATGTGGAACTGCTCTTCCAACTCGCTTCCAAGTCCGGATTGAATCCGGTGGCAGCGATGTGTACCACCCGAAAGCCGATCCCGTGAGGGACCGTGCGAAGAACCTCACACGCATCTCATCTGATGCTGAGATCGTGCCCAGCTGTGCCAAATATCGGCTCACATGCTCGATGGAGCTGGAACCATCTGATCCATTAAACTTGGTGAAATCAGGGAGCCGATATTTGGATGGTAGCGGGATCAACTCGTACTCGTTGGGGTACGGCTTGGAATAGCCGATTGTCCTCCTTTTCGGCATCATGCCGAACTGGTCTTTCGAGATTGTACGGATCTGATCCGCGGTGATGGCGCGCAGGCGTCGAACTCCGAAGATTCGCCGGGGTGGCATACTTAGCCAGCCATGCTTGTTTTTCCAGCTGCGAGCCAACTGCAAGAGCTGAGCTGCGGAGGTTTGTCGGGGTGGCATACTTAGCTAGCCACGTCCGCTTCTCAAGATCCGTTCCCGAAGTTCCTCCCGCCGTTCGGAAGTCCCCGCTGTTGCGCACTGGTTCGTGAGTGCCCAGTTACTGCAGTCTGGCACGTATGTGCACGTGTATCCGTGAGGATCTCCTTAGGTGCCTCATGCAAGAACTGGTAGTCACTAGGGTCACCACCGATCTTGTAGACGACGTATGCCGGTGAATTCGGCACTTCTGGTGCTGCCAACGCGAATGGCAGCGGTGGACGGGACTGGAGTGGCATCTCTCCTTGGTGAGTACCCAGAGCTGGTCCTGACGGAGAATACTGATGGCTCATGATTTCCGGATCACGCGCAGAGCGACACGCTCCAAAGTGTTCACCGAGCTCTCGAATGGCGGTGCGGCGAATGAGCCACCATGAAGTTAATCTCCCGACGCAGCGACCTGGTGCGTTCTTCTGACGGGGCGGACAGGTCCACTCCATCGAGCGCGCCTTCAGGTGAGAACCCTTTCCATCTGATGCCATGTGAGCGGGTTCTGTGAAAAGAGCCGATGAGGTCGGCTTCGAGGACTGCTTTGATCTCGTCATGCTTCTTCTTGAGCTCGTCGGTCAGATCCTCGTACTTGATCGGAGTGCCTTCCGCCATCTCGGATGTAGATGGCGATGCGGTTGATGTCGAAGATTGTCCCACCGGGCGTGCCAGAATGTGTTGCGGTCGAAACCCACCGGCGAGCAGCGACGGGCAACACCGTAGAGCCGGGAGGCTCCCGGGACTGCGGCTGGCCCCGGTCCCTCCGAGCGACGGCCCGCAAAGACTCCGGCACGCACGTCCGATGCTGATGCAAGGGCGTGCCACCCGACCTATACCTAGTCGGGGAAGGTGTTGGATGTGCCTCGCTTAGTTTCCTGCATGGCATACACGTAAACATTAAATACGAGCCTCGATCGGCTCTCGAGTTATCCCGTGAATCGGCTCAAGGAGCCGATCCACCCATGATGCGTACGAGGTGTACGATCGGATGGTGGTCCTGCTTGATCAAAATAAAGCTAAAACGACCTACTACGATTTAGGGTTTTCACCGCATAATCGGAACATCCTACTCGTGATTGAGCACCGTCGGCCACGTACGGTGATCGTAAACCGACCCTAGACAAGGCCTAAAAACCAACACGAAGTTGATCCTCGGAACATCCTGTCTAGGGCTAGCAAACTACACCCTACGCGCCACTCGGATCCTTCAACCCGTTTGTAAGGCCTAACCATGCAGATATTAAACTAATCCTTGAAGAACAAGGAGCAATCATAACGGATCGGATCTACTAAATAATGATCAAGCGGGGTGCCGCCCTTACACCTAAGATAGGTGTAAGGACGGCTAGACGTCTAAGGGTTGCACGACGACAGCATATGATACGATGAACAATGCTAACCCTAACACATCTATGATAACTACGTTGCTCGCCATCAAAAAGGCTTTAGTACGAGCAACGCATGAACAACGAATAAACGTGTACTGCCTAGATCGCAAGATGCGATCTAGGCAGCATGATGCTTACCCGGAAGAAACCCTCGAGACAAGGGAGTTGGCGATGCGCCTAGATTGGTTTGTGGTGAACGTGATTGTTGTTTGTTTCATAAACCCTAGATACAAATTTATAGTCCGTAGACTTTCTAATGTGGGAATAATCCCAACCGGGCACGAGCCCAAACTCTATCTAACCGACACGTATCCTACTATGGTACAGATACACGGGCAAACTAGCCCAAACTTTGTATACAAGGCCGATTCATGTATTCCTTCTATGTATATTCTTCAAGCCCATCTCCAATCGCGGCCCACCTCTGATCCGGTTAAATTCTGGTGATAACACAATTATCCATGAGATAAACATGTTGAAGTTGAAAGCAACTGCTGAAACTTATATCTTCCTTTGTATTGCTTCAAAGCTTTCTACTAAGAATCTATTGCTTTATGAGTTAACTCTTATGCAAGTCTTATTGACGCTTGTCTTGAAAGTATTATTCATGAAAATTCTTTGCTATATGATTCAGTTGTTTACTCATTGTCTTTACCATTGCTTCGAATCGCTGCATTCATCTCATATGCTTTACAATAGTATTGATCAAAATTATGATAGCATGTCACTTCAGAAATTATCTTTGCTATCGTTTACCTACTCGAGGGCGAGTAGGAACTAAGCTTGGGGATGCTTGATACATCTCAAACGTATCTATAATTTCTTATGTTCCATGCTACTTTTATGATGATACTCACATGTTTTATACACATTATATGTCATTATTATGCATTTTCCGGCACTAACCTATTGACGAGATGCCGAAGAGCCGATTGCTTGTTTTCTCTCGTTTTTGGTTTCAGAAATCCTACAAAGGAAATATTCTCGGAATTGGACGAAATCAACGCCCAGGGTCTTATTTTTCCACGAAGCTTCCAGAAGACCGAAAGGGTTACGAAGTGGGGCGACGAGGCGCCCAGACCACAGGGCCGCGCTGCCAAGGGTGGGGCCACGCCGCCCTATGGTGTGGGGCCCTCGTGCCTCCACCGACCCTGCCCTTTCGCCTACTTAAAGCCTTCGTCGCGAAAACCCCAGTACCGAGAGCCACGATACGGAAAACCTTCCAGAGACGCCGCCGCCAATCCCATCTCGGGGGATTTAGGAGATCGCCTCCGGCACCCTGCCGGAGAGGGGAATCATCTCCCGGAGGGCTCTTCATCGCCATGATCGCCTCCGGATTGATGTGTGAGTAGTTCACCCTTGGACTATGGGTCCATAGCGGTAGCTAGATGGTTGTCTTCTCCTCATTGTGCTATCATGTTAGATCTTGTGAGCTGCCTATCATGATCAAGATCGTCTATTTGTAATGCTACATGTTGTGTTTGTTGGGATCCGATGAATATTGAATACTATGTCAAGTTGATTATCAATCTATCATATATGTTGTTTATGTTCTTGCATGCTCTTCGTTGCTAGTAGAGGCTCCGGCCAAGTTGATACTTGTGACTCCAAGAGGGAGTATTTATGCTCGATAGTGGGTTCATGCCTCCATTGAATGCGGGACAGAGTGATAGAAAGTTCTAAGGTTGTGGATGTGCTGTTGCCACTAGGGATAAAACATCAATACTTTGTCTAAGGATATTTGTGTTGATTACATTACGCACCATACTTAATGCAATTGTCCGTTGTTTGCAACTTAATACTGGAGGGGGTTCGGATGATAACCTGAAGGTGGACTTTTTAGGCATACATGCATGGTGGATAGCGGTCTATGTACTTTGTCGTAATGCCCTGATTAAATCTCATAGTACTCATCATGATATATGTATGTGCATTGTTATGCCTTCTTTGTTTATCAATTGCCCAACTGTAATTTGTTCACCCAACATGCTATTTTTCTTATGGGAGAGACACCACTAGTGAACTGTGGACCCCGGTCCATTCTTTACATCTGAAATACATTCTACTGCAATACTTGTTCTTTACTGTTCTTTGCAAACAAACATCATCTTCCACACTATACATCTAATCCTTTGTTTACAGCAAGCCGGTGAGATTGACAACCTCACTGTTACGTTGAGGCAAAGTACTTTGATTGTGTTGTGCAGGTTCCACGTTGGCGCCGGAATCCCTGGTGTTGCGCCGCACTACACTCCGCCACCAACAACCTTCACGTGTTCCTTGACTCCTACTGGTTCGATAACCTTGGTTTCTTACTGAGGGAAAACTTGTCGATGTACACATCACACCTTCCTCTTGGGGTTCCCAACGGACGTGTGTCTTACACGCCATCACCTGCCTCTGCACATCATGGTCGAAAGGCAACCCTCCTAGGCCTCGATTCGTTGGTCTATCTTCCTCCAGGCTTCAAGCCGACGCGGAGGATCTTCAGCTCCTGCTGCTGCGCACCTTCCAGTGGTGCAAGCCCAAGTGGTTCGTCCCCGGTGCCGGTATTCCTGGCGCAGCGGCGGCGCTCAGGTCTCGATGGTGATCTCGAGGACCCGTTTGCTTTTTATCTTTTTGTCCTGAGGACCTTGTTGTAATTTCTGGGGTCTTTTCTGCAGTTTCTAGTTTGTCTGTGGACTCCCCTGTAACTTGTTCATCCACCGTTTATAAATGAGGCAGCATCCGGGTCCTTCTGGACCCGTACCCGTTCAAAAAAAAAAGCTAGCCGGCTACTTTCGTTTGCATGCATGCATCGTGAAGTTCATGAAGACGTGGACTGGCCAAAGTGGAGTACGCTGAGTACGCGCTTGGGGGGACGTACGCGCTACGCCCTCGGACACTCGCACGAGGCTTGCCATACGTGGGAGGAGTACGCGCTCGCGGCGGTAGGGAGTACACGCTACGCGCGCGCGGGACGGAGTACGCGCTCGCAGGAGGTATGCCACGTGTTGAGCGGACGTGATTTTGCTTACCTTCGGAAAGGTTGGTCTAACCTAACGATACCCAAAATAGCAGTATGATGTTAATCTAATTTGGGCTGTGGCGTGTGGATGAACTCTCGTGGGCTAATGGCTCTGTTCTCCTATGGATGGCCTAACATTCTGAACGTCCCTAATGAGACCCTTAATGAGAAGTATTTGGGTATGCCATCTGATGTGGGGAAGTCCAAGAATGGTGCTTTCAAGTATCTGAAAGATCGCATGTGGAAGAAGGTACAGGGATGGTTGGAACAACTTCTAGCTACGGCGGGGAAGGAGGTTCTTATCAAGGTTGTGGCTATGGCGATCCCAATTTTCTCCATGTCTTGCTTCAAGCTACCCAGAGGCCTGTGTGAAGCTATCAATGCAATGCTCAGGAGCTTCTGGTGGGGTAGCAAGGATGGGAAACGGAAGACCTGCTGGGTGTCATGGGAAACAATGTGCTCCCCTAAATTTTCCGGGGGAATGGGCTTCCGCGACATCGAGATTTTCAACTTGGCCATGTTGGCGCGCCAAGCTCGGCGCATACTTCAGAACCCGGCTGCCTTGAGCTCTCGTATTCTGAAGGCGGTGTACCACCCAGCCTCTGATTTCCTGGAGGCGCACCTTGGCTCTCACCCATCTCAGGTTTGGAGGGCGATAGTGGAGGGAAGAGATGCCATGAAGCAAGGCATCATTAGAAGGATCGGCTCGGGGGAGAATACGCATGCATGGAACCAAAATTGGTTGCCGCGTGATCATATGCTCAGGCCCCTTGCTCGCCTCGAGGCTGTCGGAGATCCCCCGGAGCGGGTGTCTAGCTTCATTGACGCCACGAATGCGACGTGGAATACCGAGCTACTCCGTACATGGTTCCTTCCCATCGATGTGGAGGTGATAAAAACCATACCTCTGTCAACCCGGCGCTTCGAGGACAGATGGGCATGGCACTATGATAAGAAAGGGGTTTTGACTGTGAGGTCAATGTATCACCTCCTTGTCAATACGAAGAAGCGAAGGGAGGATTGGCTTGATGGGCGAAGTGCAAACTCGGACACCGGGAGGGACGAGTATGGCATGGCGCCGACTATGGTCCGCAAATGTGCCCCCAAAATACGTGTCTTCTTATGGCGGCTGGCGCACCAATCCATCCCTACGGCGGATGTTCGCTGTCGACGGAATATGGCTACGTCGAGTGCATGCTGCCTGTGCGGGCGGCTGATTCCTGGCGCCATTCCCTTATTGATCGCGCAGCAGCAGCACGGTGTGTTTGGGCTTTGGCTGATGAAGGTGTTGTGGAGCACACGTCGAGACCGACACTCCGGTGGCTAGACTGTGGCTGGCGGAGATGACGGAGACACTCTCGCAGGACGATTTTGCCCGCGTGGCCATCACGATGTGGGCGATATGGTATGCGAAGAGGAAAATTATATATGAGGAGGTTTACCAAAGCCCCCTCTCTACCCATCTTTTCATCGAAGGATTCCTCAGGGACCTGGCTATCCAGAAGCCGAGTGAGGGAAGAAGGGGAGCTCCGAAGCCGGTGCACCCGAGGTGGATACCACCGGCACCGGGATGCGTGAAGCTAAATGTGGATGCAGCGATGCGGAAATCTTCTCCGGGAGGCGCTGTAGCTGTGATCTGTAGGGGTGAGGCGGGTGATTTCATGGGTGCCTCAACACTGACGCTGGAAGAGATCACGGACCCGGCGACTATGGAAGCTATCGCCTGTCGGGAGGCCATGGCACTGGCTCATGATCTTATGGCGGATCGTGTAACGGTTGCGACTGATTGCTTGACAGTCGTCAACGCTATCCACAGCAATTTTGCTGGGAGTTTTAGTGTAGTTATTGATGAGATTAAGGAAGCAGCAAACTCTTTACCGCTGGCTTCGTTTAGACATGAGAGTAGGGAGTCAAATAAAGAGGCTCATAGACTGGCACGCTCCGCCACATCCAGCGGATTGGGACGTCAGGTTTGGTTTGATCAACCACCTGATGGTCTTTGTATCAGACACTTTGTTATGAATGAATAAAGTGCCATGTCGTTTCTCAAAAAAAAAAGCAACCCTTGTGTGACGCAAGTAAGAAATGGTCCATTGTGCACGTCAGAAAGATCATCTTAAAGGAGCCAAACGGTGAAAGAAACAGATTTTCAAAGAAGGGATAGAGATTTGGTGCACATAGACACCAATAATTTTCTTAAAAAAATAAAAATTATATTTGTAAGTTTAAGAAAAATCTGAAAATAATTTTTTTTTTTTGCGATGAAAATCTGAAAATAAATTTTGATGTAGCCAATATTGTATCCACAAACGTGTAAACTTTCAACTAGAAATAGTGTGCATTTCCGGCTACACAAAAATAAAAAAATGTGTGAATCTAAGTATAGTGATTCAAATCTTTAAAAGAAAATCAGACTTCGTCATTTTTGTGCAGCTTAGAAAATGAAATATTTGTAAATTAAGATTTTGTACATTAGTGGGATACATCATCAGCTCCTTTTAGAATTTTGTTAGTACATAAATTTTTAAACACATAAATGTAATCTCCAAATTTTTAATATGATCAAAGCACTGGTGCCAACGATCTAAAATGACTTTCCGCCAAAGAAGAAACTAAGGAAAAGAAAGAAGAGGCATGTGATGCCAGCCTGTCGCCTCGGCTGATCCATCGTCTCATGTGACGGGCACTTCTCACTCGATCCATTGAGTTGTAGAACATGTGGTTTCCAATCCATCTCTCGCTCCATGGATCAACCCGCTCTTGGTTACCACCGTGCTGCACATGTGAAAAAGAAAAAAGAAAGGGAGAGCACGAGACACGTTACACACGTACGTGCTCCTGTAGCAGGGGTTGGAGGGACCACAGACCGTACGTACGTACGCAACGGAGAAGATCAGCTTGGTGACCTAATTTAATTTAAACTTGTGGTATCATCGAGATACGTCGTACCCAACCTTGTATCTACAAACCTCCTCAGGACATTTCTAGCGGGCCGATCCCGTCCGCTCGGACAGACGGACCGGCCAAACACTCGAGGTGATTTGAACAGATCGACTGGTCCGCTTCGACTTATCTGTTCACTAAATTTGAAGAACCCATGCGTCCACGCGCGTCCTCCCATATCCTCCCATATCCTTCTACTTCTAGCCATCAATGAAAGTAGGCTGACTCTGCCTCTCGCTGCACCGCCCGACGCCTGCGCTTCTGCTCTGGCCATGCCATCAGACGAGGAAGGAGTAGCGGGAGAGGCCAGTGTCAGCCACCAGCGCCGCCATCGCCACCATCCTCGCCGAAGCGCGTCGCCATCGATCTCTCCGGCTTCGAGTTTGGCGTGACCGTCCACCAGGGCATGAGGTGGGATAGATTGCGCCTGGCCCAGTGGTTCGCCTCGATCGTCGAAGGGCAAGAGCCCCACCAAGTCTTCATGCGTGTGTCCAGCGACACGACCGGCTTGTGGCCGACGGAGGTGATGTTCGACGGCAGATGTTCCTCCATAACGTCTGGAAGTGCTTCGCCCGCTCGCACGACATTGAGGCCAGACACTTTGTCGTCTTCAAGTACGATGGCCACGGTGACTTCAGCGTCAAGGTCTTTGACAGGACCATGTGCTGCTGCCACTACCACTCCGACGAGGACGGCTAGGAGACGCAACGATGAAGACGATGTAATCTTCTACTATGTTTTATTATGTTTTTATTCAAGTTCTATTAATTTGCTTGAAGCAAATCTCCCAATGTGTATGCAAAATTTGAGAAATGATATGATATGCAAGATGATTTGGTCAACACCGGACCGAATGGGTCGCACCGCTGCGCGCACTGTCCAGGCCGACTGGACCGCGAGACGCATCCTATCCGTGTGCTGGCCCAAACGAACAGAAACGGACCGTTTGGGCCGGCGATTTGGGTTGACCCGCTGGAGATGCCTTCACACATGCCCGGCTTTTTTTTCTAGCTTCCTCGTGTCTCTCTCCTCTCTTCTTTTAATTTGTTTGCTCTCTAAGGGTGTGTTCCAACCTATTCCGGCCCTCCGAACTCGTGTGGACTTGTCAATAGGTCACGCACACGCCTCCAGTGGCATGGTTCAAACAAACCAATACATTCGTTCCCTAAATTTGGACCGCGGATGCGTCAGATTAGACAGCGTGCACGTCCTCGTGTGTTCTCTCCTTCGCTACCCTGGGTCCTCCCAACAATCCGAACTAGAGCGCGGAGGACGAGGCTTGTGATCCCACTAAATAGGGCCACAAATGTTCGTTGTAACACCGATAGGTCGGCTCCGGGAGGGCAACAGGAGGACGAGGGAGGACACGCCACATGTTCATCTCTTGTACGCATTGACGTAAAGTAGACCCGCAGCTAGACGGACAGAAGGTGAAATGTGTCATCGTGTTGGGCCACGTCTTTTGTCCACGGCAACCCATTAGGAGGTACGCGGAACAAAATTTGTCGCCGCGTTTGGCGTCTCCACTAGCGCCCCCATATACTGTCTAGTCTTTTGGGGCGTGGGAAAAATTGTTGCTACTTTTTGATAAATCATAATTTAAAAGAATGCCGCCATATTGCATAATTTATATAAATAAACTATATTACAATAATTCATACAAACAAATCCGCCGCATCTTTTTCATAGAAGGTACCGGATGTGCCATAGCTTGTTCGTCCAGATTGTCAAAACTTGCGAGCGTAATTCTCGCTATTTTACTCAACGGAGAAATGTAGTTGGCGCCATGGGGTTCAACCTCTATCAAAAAATCTCTGCAGCTATGCGGGTGCTCGCATATGGCATCCCGACAGATTATACGGATGAGTATCTTCGCCACATACAACAATTGAAGCCCTTTGGATGTTCGCCAACGTCATGATCTGTGTGTTTGGTCCTTCATCTTCGGTCTTCAAACGAGGAAGATACACAAAGATTGATGGCGATGAACGAGGAGAGAGGGTGGCCGGGCATGCTAGGTAGTGTAGATAGTATGCATTGGATGTGAAAGAATTGCCCCCAAAGTATGACATGGTCAATATTGTGGTAAAAAAGTCGAGATGCCACCATTGTGCTTAAGGCCGTGGTCTCGGAGTATTTGTGGATTTGGAATTGCTTTTTCGGATTTTTGGGATCACTCAGTGTGACATGAATGTCTTGCATAGATCTCATTTATTTGCTAGGTAGGGGAGATTCTCCTTCTTGTAACCCCATCGTCAATGGGCATGACTACACCATGAGCTATTATCTTGCCGATGGCATCTACCCAGCTAGGGCAACATTTGTGAAAACTTCAAAATCCTCAAACAAAGAAACAAACTCAGTTTGCGAAGACATAAGAAGCATGCTGGAAGGACATTAAAGAGCTTTTGGGGTTTTGCAAGATAGGTTTGCCATTGTCCAGAGTCCAACTCGTTTTTGGGACAAGAACACCCTCGAAAATATCATGAAATATTGTGTCATTCTTCACAACATGATCATCGAAGATGAGAGATATTTAGACTTGGAGTTCTTCTTTGATAATGTTGGTACCCGTGTGCAACCACACACAAAAAACCGGTCGTATTCAAGATTTTCTTGAGACGCATCAGCACAGATTGAAGATACAACAGCTCATACCCAGCTCAACCTTGATCTCATCGAGCACCAGTGGCAGTTACATGGCAGAAACTATCCCATTCGTCATTTAATTTCATTACTCCCTCTACCCCAAAATAGGATGCCTATAAGATTTGGCTAAAGTCTAACTTCTCAAAGTTTGATCAACTATATAGAAAAAGTGTCAACATTTGTAATCTTAAATTAATATTTTTAGAATCATTATGAAATATATTTTCATATTATGTGCATTTAAAATTTTAGATATTGATATTTTGTTTGTATATAGTTGCTCAAACTTTAAAAGTTTGACTTTGACTGAAAACTATATGCATCCCAATTTGGTAAGGAGGGAGTACATTTCCTCATC
Organism: Lolium rigidum; assembly: GCF_022539505.1. NCBI lineage: Eukaryota > Viridiplantae > Streptophyta > Magnoliopsida > Poales > Poaceae > Lolium > Lolium rigidum. The sequence goes on along the minus strand of NC_061509.1, from coordinate 133,415,685 downwards.
ATTTGTGTGTACGATGAAGAATTATTTCTTTCCGAAACGATTCTTTATTTGTTTCATTATTTGATTTGAACATTTATTTTAATACGATTTAAAGATTAATGTAATTTGAATGATTATCGTGTGTTGTGGTGTTTTCAAATTGGTTATTAAACTGTCGGATTCCTAGTATATAGTTCGTGGTGCCAGTCATATCCCGTGTAGCGGAATATGTGATTCCTTTTTACAGTTCATGATGTAGCCCCGCTCACCGACGACACTACATCAAGACCAACAAGTCCCCCAAGTGGACCAATGATGCGGGCTCGAATTAAAGCGCTACATGATAAGGTGAACTCGCTCCTCACTACCCTCGATCTCGGTACCCCATTGGATGGATTGCTACCTCATGCCGACACGCTTTGTGTTATTAGATACGAGGTGCGTCAAGGCCATGGAGAGGAGGGCACGCTATGCGCGAGAGGAGGAGAAGTCGCCCAGGCCGGCCCAGCGCTCGGTCAAACCGGCCGCCAGACCGGCGCCCGGTCCAGGACCCGGTCAACCGGGCGGCACGCCGGAACCACCCCGGCGCCAACCGGGTGTCGCACCGGTGCCAGCCGGACGGACATCTGCGGCACTTCCGGTTGCCGCCCGGTCCCAGGTCCGGTCTGGACCGGTCGCTCCGGCCCCAGGCCCGGTCTGACCGGGCTGCTGACCGGATTCGTCGACCTGTCCCTACCAAATCTGCCTAAGTCGTTCACTTATGTACCTTTCCGACCTGCGGGCCATGTAGACCTATATAAGTACCCAGGACGCCCCCTTTTACTCTTTAGACATAATTTGAGCTTAAAACTACTTTTGAGCTTTGTCTACCTAGGGTTAGATCCCCTTTGTAACCAAGGCAACTCTTGTTGTGGATTTGGATATTTGTGAGTGAGATTCTAGTGTGCTCCACTCTCTCTCTCACCGGTCTCCGTCTCCAACCCCAATCTCTCACACGGAATTCTACCTCGCGTCTCTTCCGGGTGATTCTATTGGCGTGGTCCATCGAGCTACGAGGGTAAGATTCGATTGTATCGGGTTTGTGTGCGTGTGTTCGTTCTTCGTGTTCTTCGCGTTCTTCATCCTCTCCCTCTTTTTCCCCTTTGGATTTGGGTCAATCGCGAGATCGGGCCACACCCTAGATCTTAGATCTCATCATATGGTATCAGCAGCTTTTGATTACCGCGATTTTGACCCTCCACCCACCCAATTTCGTCTCTAGAATTTTTTCCAAAAAATCCCCCCGAAAAAAGCCCTAAATTGCCTTTGGACGGATCTGTGATACGTCTCCGACGTATCGATAATTTCTTATGTTCCATGCCACATTATTGATGATATCTACATGTTTTAGACACATTATATGTCGTATTTATGCATTTTCCGGCACTAACCTATTAACGAGATGCCGAAGAGCCGATTCTTGTTTTCTGCTGTTTTTGGTTTCGAAATCCTACAAAGGAAATATTCTCGGAATTGGACGAAATCAACGCCCAGGGTCCTATTTTTGCACGAAGCTTCCAGAAGACCGAGGGGGAAGGAAGTGGGGCCACGAGGCGCCGACACAACAGGGCGGCGCGGCCTGGCCCCTGGCCGCGCGGCCCTGGCGTGTGGGGCCCTCGTGTGGCCCCCCGCGTTGCCCTTCCGCCTACTTAAAGCCTTCGTCGCGAAACCCCAGTACCGAGAGCCACGATACGGAAAACCTTCTCGTGACGCCGCCGCCGCCAATCCCATCTCGGGGGATTACGGAGATCGCCTCCGGCACCCTGCCGGAGAGGGGAATCATCTCCCGGAGGACTCTTCACCGCCATGGTCGCCTCCGGAGTGATGAGTGAGTAGTTCACCCCTGGACTATGGGTCCATAGCAGTAGCTAGATGGTTGTCTTCTCCTCATGTGCTTCATTGTCGGATCTTGTGAGCTGCCTAACATGATCAAGATCATCTATCCGTAATTCTATATGTTGTGTTTGTCGGGATCCGATGGATAGAGAATACTATGTTATGTTGATTATCAATATATTACCTATGTGTTGTTTATGATCTCGCATGCTCTCCGTTATTAGTAGAGGCTCCGGCCAAGTTTTTGCTCTTAACTCCAAGAGGGAGTATTTATGCTCGATAGTGGGTTCATGCCTCCATTAAATGCGGGACGATGACGAGAAAGTTCTAAGGTTGTGGATGTGCTCTTGCCACTAGGGATAAAACATTGATGCTATGTCTGAGGATGTAGTTATTGATTACATTACGCACCATACTTAATGCAATTGTCCGTTGTTTTGCAACTTAATGCTGGAAGGGGTTCGAGATGATAACTCTGAAGGTGGACTTTTTAGGCATAGATGCATGCTTGGATAGCGGTCTATGTACTTTGTCGTAATGCCCAATTAAATCTCAGAATATTCATCATATCATGTATGTGCATTGTCATGCCCTCTCTATTTGTCAATTGCCCGACTGTAATTTGTTCACCCAACATGCTATTTATCTTATGGGAGAGACACCTCTAGTGAACTGTGGACCCCGGTCCATTCTTTTACATCGAATACAATCTGCAATACTTGTTCTACTTGTTTTCTCGCAAACAATCATCATCCACACTATACATATAATCCTTTGTTACAGCAAGCCGGTGAGATTGACAACCTCACCTTGTTTCGTTGGGGCAAAGTACTTTGGTTGTGTTGTGCGAGGTTCTACGTTGGCGCCGGAATCTACGGTGTTGCGCCGCACTACATCCCGCCGCCATCAACCTTCAACGTGCTTCTTGACTCCCTACTGGTTCGATAAACCTTGGTTTCTTACTGAGGAAACTTGCTGCTGTACGCATCACACCTTCCACTTGGGGTTCCCAACGGACGCGTGTTGTACGCGTATCAAGCTAAATTTCTGGCGCCGTTGCCGGGAAGATCAAGACACGCTGCAAGGGGAGTCTCCACAATCCAATCTCTTTACTTTGTTTTGTCTTGCTTTATTTTATTTACTTTTTTGTTTGCTGCATTATATTAAAACACAAAAAAATTAGTTGCTAGCTTTACTTTATTTATTGTCTTGCACTCTATATCAAAAACACAAAAAAATTAGTTACTTGCATTTATTTTATCTAGTTTGCTTTATTTAGTACTGCTAAAATGGCCACTCCTGAAAATACTAAGTTGTGTGACTTCACAACCACATATAATAATGATTTCTTATGCACACCTATTGCTCCACCTGCTACTACAGCAGAATTCTTTGAAATTAAACCTGCTCTCATCGAATCTTGTTATGCGAGAGCAATTTTCAGGTGTTAGTTCCGATGATGCTGCTGCCCATCTCAATAATTTTGTTGAATTGTGTGAAATGCAAAAGTATAAAGATGTAGATGGTGACATTATAAAATTAAAATTGTTTCCTTTCTCATTAAGAGGAAGAGCTAAAGATTGGTTGCTATCTCTGCCTAAGAATAGTATTGATTCATGGACTATATGCAAGGATGCTTTTATTGGTAGATATTATCCCCCTGCTAAAATTATATCTTTGAGAAGTAGCATAATGAATTTTAAACAATTAGATAATGAACATGTTGCTCAAGCTTGGGAAAGAATGAAATCTTTGGTTAAAAATTGCCCAACCCATGGACTGACTACTTGGATGATCATCCAAACCTTTTATGCAGGATCTGAACTTTTCTTCGCGGAACCTATTGGATTCAGCTGCTGGAGGTACCTTTATGTCCATCACTCTTGGTGAAGCAACAAAGCTCCTTGATAATATGATGATTAATTACTCTGAATGGCACACGGAAAGAGCTCCACAAGGTAAGAAGGTAAATTCTGTCGAAGAAACCTCTTCCTTGAGTGATAAGATTGATGCTATTATGTCTATGCTTGTGAATGATAGGACTAATGTTGATCCTAATAATGTTCCGTTAGCTTCATTGGTTGCCCAAGAAGAACATGTTGATGTAAACTTCATTAAAAATAATAATTTCAACAACAATGCTTATCGGAACAATTCTAGTAATAACTATAGGCCATATCTTTATAATAATGGTAACGGTTATGCTAATTCTTATGGGAATTCTTACAACAATAATAGGAACACACCCCTGGACTTGAAGCTATGCTTAAAGAATTTATTAGTACACAAACTGCTTTTAACAAATCTGTTGAGGAAAAGCTCAATAAAATTGATATTCTCGCTTCTAAGGTTGATAGTCTTGCCTCTGATGTTGATCTTTTGAAATCGAAAGTTATGCCTAATAAGGATATTGAAAATAAAATTGTTACTACAGCAGATGCCATCCAAGTTAGGATTAATGAGAATATAAGATTGATGGCCGAATTGCATGCTAGGTGGGAAAGAGAAGAAAATGAAAAACTAGCTAAAGAGAGTAATGTAGCTAAAGTTTGAACTATTACCACCACTAGTAATGTTAATGATTCACATGTTGCTGCACCTCCTACTATCAATGATAAAATAATTGGTGTTGGCAATGTTACTACTCCTAGTGCAAAGCGTGCAAAATTGCCTGAAACTGCTAAAACTGCTGAAATTGCCTGTGATAAAACTGCTGAATTTTTTTCCAACATTGGGGATGATGATCCCATTGCTTTAGATTATAATGGTTTGGATTTTGATGATTGCCACATCTCTGAAGTTATAAAGTTCTTACAAAAACTTGCTAAGAGTCCCAATGCTAGTGCTATAAACTTGGCTTTCACAAAACATATTACAAATGCTCTCATAAAATCTAGAGAGGAGAAACTAAAACTTGAAACTTCTATTCCTAGAAAGCTAGAGGATGGTTGGGAGCCCATCATTAAGATGAAGGTCAATAACTTTGATTGTAATGCTTTATGTGATCTTGGTGCAAATATTTCCGTTATGCCTAAGAAAATTTATAATATGCTTGACTTGCCACCATTGAAAAACTATTATTTGGATGTTAATCTTGTTGATAATGCTATTAAGAAACCTTTGGGGAGAGTTGATAATGTTCACATTACCGTTAACAATAACCTTGTCCCCGTTGATTTTTTGTTGTCTTGGATATTGAATGCAATGCATCTTGCCCCATTATATTGGGAAGACCTTTTCTTCGAACTGTTGGAGCTATCATTGATATGAAGGAAGGTAATATTAAATATCAATTTCCTCTCAAGAAAGGTATGGAACACTTCCCTAGAAAGAGAATGAAGTTACCTTTGGATTCTATTATTAGAACAAGTTATGATGTTGATTCGTCTCTTGATAATACTTGATATACACTTTCTGCGCCTAGCTGAAAGGCGTTAAAGAAAAGCGCTTATGGGAGACAACCCATATTTTTACTACAGTATTTTTGTTTTATATTTGAGTCTTGGAAGTTGTTTACTACTGTAGCAACCTCTCTGTAGCCAAGTAAAGTCGTTGATAGTAAGGTTCATAATAGATTTGGATTACTGCGCAGAAACAGATTTCTTTGCTGTCACGAATTTCGACCTGCCTCTCTGTAGGTAGCTCAGAAAAATATGCCAATTTACATGCGTGATCCTCAGATATGTACGCAACTTTCATTCAATTTGGGAATTTTCATTTGAGCAAGTCTGGTGCCTCAATAAAATCCATCTTTACGGACTGTTCTGTTTTGACAGATTCTGCCTTTTATTTCGCATTGCCTCTTTTGCTATGGTGGATGAATTTATTTGTTCCATTAATGTTCAGTAGCTTTATGCAATGTCCAGAAGTGTTAAGAATGATTGTGTCACCTCTGAACATGTTAATTTTTATTGTACACTAACCCTCTAATGAGTTGTTTCGAGTTTGGTGTGGAGGAAGTTTTCAAGGATCAAGAGAGGAGGATGATACAATATGATCAAGGAGAGTGAAAGCTCTAAGCTTGGGGATGCCCCGGTGGTTCACCCCTGCATATTTTAATAAGACTCAAGCGTCTAAGCTTGGGGATGCCCAAGGCATCCCCTTCTTCATCGACAACATTATCAGGTTCCTCCCCTGAAACTATATTTTTATTCCATCACATCTTATGTGCTTTACTTGGAGCGTCGGTTTGTTTTTGTTTTTTGTTTTGTTTGAATAAAATGGATCCTAGCATTCATTGTGTGGGAGAGAGACACGCTCCGCTGTTGCATATGGACAAATATGTCCTTAGGCTTTACTCATAGTATTCATGGCGAAGGTTGAATCTTCTTCGTTAAATTGTTATATGGTTGGAATCGGGAAATGCTACATGTAGTAATTCTAAAATGTCTTGAATAATTTGATACTTGGCAATTGTTGTGCTCATGTTTAAGCTCTTGCATCATATACTTTGCACCCATTAATGAAGAAACACCTAGAGCTTGCTAAATTTGGTTTGCATATTTGGTCTCTCTAAAGTCTAGATAATTTCTAGTATTGAGTTTGAACAACAAGGAAGACGGTGTAGAGTCTTATAATGTTTACAATATGTCTTTTATGTGAGTTTTGCTGCACCGGTTCATCCTTGTGTTTGTTTCAAATAACCTTGCTAGCCTAAACCTTGTATCGAGAGGGAATACTTCTCATGCATCAAAAATCCTTGAGCCAACCACTATGCCATTTGTGTCCACCATACCTACCTACTACATGGTATTTCTCCGCCATTCCAAAGTAAATTGCTTGAGTGCTACCTTTAAAATTTCCATTCTTTACCTTTACAATATATAGCTCATGGGACAAATAGCTTCAAAACTATTGTGGTATTGAATATGCACTTATGCACTTTATCTCTTATTAAGTTGCTTGTTGTGCGATAACCATGTTTTCACGGGGACGCCATCAACTATTCTTTGTTGAATATCATGTGAGTTGCTATGCATGTCCGTCTTGTCTGAAGTAAGGGAGATCTACCACTTTAATGGTTAGAGCATGCATATTGTTAGAGAAGAACATTGGGCCGCTAACTAAAGCCATGAATCATGGTGGAAGTTTCAGTTTTGGACATATATCCTAAATCTCATATGAGAACACTAATTGTTGCTACATGCTTATGCATTAAAGAGGAGTCCATTATCTGTTGTCCATGTTGTCCCGGTATGGATGTCTAAGTTGAGAATAATCAAAAGCGAGAAATCCAAAATGCGAGCTTTCTCCTTAGACCTTTGTACAGGCGGCATGGAGGTACCCCTTTGTGACACTTGGTTAAAACATGTGTATTGCGATGATCCCGGTAGTCCAAGCTAATTAGGACAAGGTGCGGGCACTATTAGTATACTATGCATGAGGCTTGCAACTTGTAAGATATAATTTACATGATACATATGCTTTATTACTACCGTTGACAAAATTGTTTCTTGTTTTCAAAATAAAAGCTCTAGCACAAATATAGCAATCGATGCTTCCCTCTGCGAAGGGCCTTTCTTTTACTTTTATATTGAGTCAGTTCACCTATCTCTCTTCACCTCAAGAAGCAAACACTTGTGTGAACTGTGCATTGATTCCTACATACTTGCATATTGCACTTGTTATATTACTCTACTAGCACAGTGGCCCGCTCACATGAGCGGGCAACCACGTAAATATGTCTATTATTTTTATAATTGAAAAGTCTTCTAAGAAGAATGCATATGAACCAAAATTGCAAACTACGTATTATCTTATAGCTAGTTTAGTGCTAAAATGATATACCTTGTAAAACTTCATCACATGATTCATATGGGATTTTGGTTAGGAAAGAAAATAACAATTGTACTTGTTTGTTGAATCGTCTTGAAATATCTCACGTGGTCACACACACTTGTTCTATTAAGTTGTTACACATAATTGACGGAAGTACTTATGTACCCTAATAATTTCAAAACCTTATATGACAAATATGATAGAACTATTAATTGCTACATTATAGTTGCAATTGGAAATCCGTCAAGCCATTGAAATTGGAAAACTTCATCCCTTTCTTTGGTTATTTGTCTACAACATTGTGTAGCAAATTTCACCTATTCTTTGTAGTATACTTAATTGTGAAGCACACTTTGACTTCTTGATTCACAACATAATCTTGATGAGGTTGAGGAAGGTTCCTAATTTGGGATGCTTATACACATATATCTTGAACTTTTCGCAAAAAAAGAGTTATGTAACTGTGATCCTGAAAAGCACAAGAATGTTAGAGAAGAGCGCAGCACAATGAAGAACCTTATATGATTACCAAATCGGATGTTGATGACAATAATTCAAAAATATTTCTTCTATATGAAGACCAACTTCGTGGACAAAATAGATTGGACAACCTCTGTATAGACCCTTTGATCCGTTGAATCCCACTGTACTCAAGCAAAGTCCCACTCTAGTATTTCCTCCGATCCATAATAACTCAAATATTAATCTTTTGCGCCACTTTAACTGCAAACCTTGGGATTTCCCTTTATTTATCTGCCTCCTAGGAATTTGTAACCATACGTATCTCGTTTGAAAGTGGCATTTTCAACCAATCATTCATCTTTGATGTCCTACCGATTTGCTACGGTGTGAAGCAGGTGTTAGACACAACAACACAACACCGATGTTTTAAAGAGACATAAGACTTTGAAAAAAACAATATGTTGTCTGCAAGATTAACAATGCAAAAATCTTACCCCAGTTAATTCTGCTCCAGCTTTATAATCTTCATGCTAGCATTTGCTTTGATGACTTCCAATCCAAATACAGCTATAGAAATCCAAATTACTGTCCACAATGTTCATGTCAGTGTTCCTGCATTGTAAATAAGAAAACGATGTCTTTGTTATTAAAAAAATGCATGGCAAACCTTTTTTCTTAAGTTACTCTTTTAAAGGCGAAGTCGAGAACTTCATGCGGATAACCTTATATGATTACCAACTCGGATGTTCACGACAATACTTCAAAAATATTTCTTCGTATGAACACCAACTTCATGGATAAAATAGATTGGACAACCTCTCGTATAGACCCTTTGATCCGTTGAATCCCACTCTACTCAAGCAAAGACCCACTCTAATATTTCCTCCGATCCATAATAACTCAAATATTAATCTTTTGTGCCACTTTAACTGCAAACCTTGGGATTTCCCTTTATTTATCTGCATCCTGGGAATTTGTAGCCATACGTATCTGTTGGAAAGTGGCATTTTCAACCAAACATTCTTCTTTGATCTCCTACCAATTTGCTACGGTGTGAAGCAGGTGTTAGACAAAAACACAACACTGATGTTTTAAAGAGACATAAGACTTTGAAAAAAACAATATGTTACTGCAAGATTAACAATGCAAAAATCTTACCTCAGTTAATTCTGCTCCAGCTTTATAATCTTCATGCTAGCGTTTGCTTTGAATGACTTCCAATCCAAATACAGCTATAGAAATCCAAATTACTGTCCATAATGTTCATGTCAGTGTTCCTGCATTGTAAATAAGAAAACAGTGCCTTTGTTATTAAAAAAATGCATGGCAAACCTTTTTTCTTGAGTTATTCTTTTAAAGGCGAAGTCTAGAACTTCATGCGGATAGTCCGATCCATCCTGGCCAAAGTAAACTGAATATATACGTAGCTTCACAATAATATATCATAAGTGAAAAGAAAGTGACACAACTGAGAAAACTCAAAAAAGGGAAAAGATCAAATTCTTAACAGAAAATACAAAGCAATAGAACTACTCGAACTGTGTTATGTATGGTATAGCATGACCATATACCAAATAATCTTGGCAATGCATAATTGCTGGACTCAACCCCCTGAACCTACAAATACGAAATAATTATAATTAAATACCAAAAATCAACCTAAGTCAAGACCAAAAATGGTTACCGGGAAAATTTGTACGTCAAAACTGAATATGCCATGGGAGATGGCCTCCTCCCTTAGTGATTGGTTCTCGCTGTTCTGGTTTTTGAGAGGTATGAACTGCAACATGCATGGACTCAGAAAGTTCATCCGTGTAATCTAAACAAAAAAAAAGTGACGCTGATCCTAGTATGATTATGCATATATGTCAGAACTTAATGTCTTCGCGTATTTTCAGCTTTATGTATGTAGCCTACAATTGTTATGTATAAAAATATATTAATTTTGAAATACCTAACCTGGAACCATTTAAAGAACATATTGTGCAGTAAGCAAATTTGTAGGCTCATATAACTATTCACATTACCAAGATATATATGGTTAGTGTTTATGCTTGGCACACTACCGTTACTACCAAAATCGTGATGTATTCTGTAAGTTAAAATAGTTCCCACAAATACTTCCGTGATTTCCTATAAACTTTATTAAATGAATCATAACTCGAGCAATACATCACAATCACATAGTGGCAATTATTTGTAAAGTTTGACAAAGTAGTATGACATGCTTATCAAACATTATAATATCGATAAAATGACATAAAGTGGCACTACATCGTCAAGAACAAAAACAACACAATGTCACTCTAGTGGTAGGCACGACGACCAACACCAGCATCCCTTCACATAACCTCCACAACGATGGTGGAAATATGAAAAGGAAAAAAATCAAATTAATTAATATGAGTTTATATGTTGTAAAATTTAACTTGCAATAAAATATATGATTAAAGGTACTATCATTGCCAAAAAGCTTCAGTTTTAAGCTTTTTTGCACAAATAAAAAGGAATGAAAGTGTGAGATCCATAAATGGGGAACATACTTCATAAGAAACAGAGTGGAGATTTTACCTGCAGTCAATTCAATAAGGGTAAGATAAAATTCGAAGTCTGTAATCAGCCAACTTGTCCAAAATATTACCAAGAAAGTGTGAGATCTTCATGCAAACAAATACATGACATCCATCCGTCTGTCACATTTAGTCATCCCCAAAAAGAGGCATCACCATCGTTACAAGAAAATAGCAAGAAATAAGATCCCAACCATATTAGTAGCATTGCATCTCGGTGGGCGCAGTATCTCGAGCGGATCAGATTATGGAGGTTGGGGTGAAAAGAATTGCCATAATCCGAAGCGCATAAGCATGCCCAAGAAAAGTTAGTTGTAGATTTCAGTTATAGGTTGGGGCTGGAAGAGAGTGGAGATGGGATATGGCGGATCGTGATGCTATCGTCGGCCTTCGGACGTGTCGCCGGTCCATTGGACATCCTCTGCTCCTTGTCGTAGTTCCTGACAACGGCAGCCATACGTGTTATTTGCATCATACAGCCATTGGTGCATCGCCTACAATTGTTATGTATAAAAATATATTAATTTTGAAATACCTAACCTGGAACCATTTAAAGAACATATTGTGCAGTAAGCAAATTTGTAGGCTCATATAACTATTCACATTACCAAGATATATATGGTTAGTGTTTATGCTGGCACACTACCGTTACTACCAAAATCGTGATGTATTACGTAAGTTAAAATAGTTCCCACAAATACTTCCGTGATTTCCTATAAACTTTATTAAATGAATCATAACTCGAGCAATACATCACAATCACATAGTGGCAATTATTTGTAAAGTTTGACAAAGTAGTATGACATGCTTATCAAACATTATAATATCGATAAAATGACATAAAGTGGCACTACATCGTCAAGAACAAAAACAACACAATGTCACTCTAGTGGTAGGCACGACGACCAACACCGAGCATCCCTTCACATAACCTCCACAACGATGGTGGAAATATGAAAAGGAAAAAAATCAAATTAATTAATATGAGTTTATATGTTGTAAAATTTAACTTGCAATAAAATATATGATTAAAGGTACTATCATTGCCAAAAAGCTTCAGTTTTAAGCTTTTTTGCACAAATAAAAAGGAATGAAAGTGTGAGATCCATAAATGGGGAACATACTTCATAAGAAACAGAGTGGAGATTTTACCTGCAGATCAATTCAATAAGGGTAAGATAAAATTCGAAGTCCGTAATCAGCCAACTTGTCCAAAATATTACCAAGAAAGTGTGAGATCTTCATGCAAACAAATACATGACATCCATCTGTCTGTCACATTTAGTCATCCCCAAAAAGAGGCATCACCATCGTTACAAGAAAATAGCAAGAAATAAGATCCCAACCATATTAGTAGCATTGCATCTCGGTGGGCGCAGTATCCTGAGCAGATCAGATTATGGAGGTTGGGGTGAAAAAGAATTGCCATAATCTGAAGCGCATAAGCATGCCCAAGAAAAGTTAGTTGTAGATTTCAGTTATAGGTTGGGCTGGAAGAGAGTGGAGATGGGATATGGCGGATCGTGATGCTATCGTCGGCCTTCGGACGTGTCGCCGGTCACTGGACATCCTCTGCTCCTTGTCGTAGTTCCTGACAACGGCAGCCATACGTGTTATTTGCATCATACAGCCATTGGTGCATCGCCTACAATTGTTATGTATAAAAATATATTAATTTTGAAATACCTAACCTGGAACCATTTAAAGAACATATTGTGCGGTAAGCAAATTTGTAGGCTCATATAACTATTCACATTACCAAGATATATATGGTTAGTGTTTATGCTTGGCACACTACCGTTACTACCAAAATCGTGATGTATTACGTAAGTTAAAATAGTTCCCACAAATACTTCCGTGATTTCCTATAAACTTTATTAAATGAATCATAACTCGAGCAATACATCACAATCACATAGTGGCAATTATTTGTAAAGTTTGACAAAGTAGTATGACATGCTTATCAAACATTATAATATCGATAAAATGACATAAAGTGGCACTACATCGTCAAGAACAAAAACAACACAATGTCACTCTAGTGGTAGGCACGACGACCAACACCAGCATCCCTTCACATAACCTCCACAACGATGGTGGAAATATGAAAAGGAAAAAAATCAAATTAATTAATATGAGTTTATATGTTGTAAAATTTAACTTGCAATAAAATATATGATTAAAGGTACTATCATTGCCAAAAAGCTTCAGTTTTAAGCTTTTTTGCACAAATAAAAAGGAATGAAAGTGTGAGATCCATAAATGGGGAACATACTTCATAAGAAACGAGTGGAGATTTTACCCTGAGTCAATTCAATAAGGGTAAGATAAAATTCGAAGTCCGTAATCAGCCAACTTGTCCAAAATATTACCAAGAAAGTGTGAGATCTTCATGCAAACAAATACATGACATCCATCCGTCTCGTCACATTTAGTCATCCCCAAAAAGAGGCATCACCATCGTTACAAGAAAATAGCAAGAAATAAGATCCCAACCATATTAGTAGCATTGCATCTCGGTGGGCGCAGTATCCTGAGCAGATCAGATTATGGAGGTTGGGGTGAAAAAGAATTGCCATAATCTGAAGCGCATAAGCATGCCCAAGAAAAGTTAGTTGTAGATTTCAGTTATAGGTTGGGCTGGAAGAGAGTGGAGATGGGATATGGCGGATCGTGATGCTATCGTCGGCCTTCGGACGTGTCGCCGGTCACTGGACATCCTCTGCTCCTTGTCGTAGTTCCTGACAACGGCAGCCATACGTGTTATTTGCATCATACAGCCATTGGTGCATCGCCTACAATTGTTATGTATAAAAATATATTAATTTTGAAATACCTAACCTGGAACCATTTAAAGAACATATTGTGCGATAAGCAAATTTGTAGGCTCATATAACTATTCACATTACCAAGATATATATGGTTAGTGTTTATGCTGGCACACTACCGTTACTACCAAAATCGTGATGTATTCTGTAAGTTAAAATAGTTCCCACAAATACTTCCGTGATTTCCTATAAACTTTATTAAATGAATCATAACTCGAGCAATACATCACAATCACATAGTGGCAATTATTTGTAAAGTTTGACAAAGTAGTATGACATGCTTATCAAACATTATAATATCGATAAAATGAAATAAAGTGGCACTACATCGTCAAGAACAAAAACAACACAATGTCACTCTAGTGGTAGGCACGACGACCAACACCGGCATCCCTTCACATAACCTCCACAACGATGGTGGAAATATGAAAAGGAAAAAAATCAAATTAATTAATATGAGTTTATATGTTGTAAAATTTAACTTGCAATAAAATATATGATTAAAGGTACTATCATTGCCAAAAAGCTTCAGTTTTAAGCTTTTTTGCACAAATAAAAAGGAATGAAAGTGTGAGATCCATAAATGGGGAACATACTTCATAAGAAACAGAGTGGAGATTTTACCCATGATCAATTCAATAAGGGTAAGATAAAATTCGAAGTCCGTAATCAGCCAACTTGTCCAAAATATTACCAAGAAAGTGTGAGATCTTCATGCAAACAAATACATGACATCCATCTCGTCCGTCACATTTAGTCATCCCCAAAAAGAGGCATCACCATCGTTACAAGAAAATAGCAAGAAATAAGATCCCAACCATATTAGTAGCATTGCATCTCGGTGGGCGCGAGTATCCTGAGCGGATCAGATTATGGAGGTTGGGGTGAAAAGAATTGCCATAATCTGAAGCGCATAAGCATGCCCAAGAAAAGTTAGTTGTAGATTTCAGTTATAGGTTGGGCTCGGAAGAGAGTGGAGATGGGATATGGCGGATCGTGATGCTATCGTCGGCCTTCGGACGTGTCGCCGGTCACTTGGACATCCTCTCGCTCCTTGTCGTAGTTCCTGACAACGGCAGCCATACGTGTTATTTGCATCATACAGCCATTGGTGCATCTTCTTCTCCCCTAGATCAACCACCACATGTGCACACAGATTTTCAGCAAGGGTTTCGGGTTTCGCTGGCTCGACTCCAAACTGCCCTGTCGAGCAGGTGCGCCATGCCACCGTGAACCACCTGATCTAACAGCCCGAAGTAATCCTCCAAGGCTCCCAACATCCACGAGTCTAGTCCAATGCGGGAACTTGTCTCGCATCTGAGTTCTAAACCGAGTAGTCAACCGACAATGCTAAATGTATGTACGCTTACATGGCGTTCTATGTCCATCCGGCCGCTCGCCGTACATCCAGTGACCCGTTGGACATCATTTGGCTTTACCTGTTGCTTACAAAATTCATTGTATATACGAAGGGAGCCAAACTACTAATAAATCATCTCTTGGATAGTGCTGCTGTTCTGGTTAGTTTTGTACCGATAGTAGGAAAACCGAAAGCTACAAATACGTCCATATGCCCGAGCTTAACATGACTGATGAGATCTTGTGACATGCAATGCAAAAGAAGTAACTCGGTAATGCAAACAGTGAAATAAATATGTGGAAATTGGTTCCATTATATTGCATCAACGAGTGAACAATCGAGAACAGAGCTCTCTACCTCTTCGTCGAGCTCGAACGCGACTGCCATCCATTGGATGCCGCAAAACCTGGTCCAGAGCACGTGCAGGCATGATCTCGTCTTGCACCAACAACGATCCATCAAGAACATCGCCTCCTCGATCTCGCCACAGCCGCTAATACTGTCTAAAAGGATGCATGGTATAACCTCTTCAAGATCGAATCAGGACATGGATCATACAGGGGGAAAAACATCACCTTGCTTACCTGAGATATCCGTGGAACTTGTTTCAGAGCCGATTACGGAAACGCCATGGAAGATAGCTCGAAACGATATGGAAGATAGCTGCACAAATCTGACGTGATAATGGTGGTACCTTGGGACGTTAAAAGATAGAGAGCAAATGTTGAACTGGATCATACTAATTTTTAGATCGATTCCAATTTCCAACACATGGGTGGAACCTTGAAGCTGATCCTGGAAAAGCGACTCAGCAAAACGGGAAGGGATTCTTGAGCGGTACCTAGCTAGCAGCGCCACACCCTGCGGATGGAAGAGAAATCCCTTGGATGCCGCGACGTGAGAGTGCCGGCCGTGCTAGGACGATGGCATGGAGATGACGGTGAACAACTGCTGCAACTATGCGATCCAATCGGGAGAGAATTGGGAGTCTACGTCAACATGCATTAGTATAGGGGTTTGAGATGTTTTGTACGTAATGGCATTGGAGGGTAAATTTCTTTTATTTTAATGGCCACTTCTTATCCTAAAAATCTATTGGCTATGGATTTTTACTCTATAAAATAAACGGTTAGATGTTTCTGATTATTGTGAGATTTTCTACTAATTTCTCTATTTTCTGGTGAGCCCGTAATTTACTTTTAATATATAATAGATACTTGATTTCGGTTTTCGTCTTTTGGCTTTCCACCACACTCACCTAACACCATATTTGCTAGCTTTTGCGTGTGCTTTTGTGTGAGTGCCCGATACAATTGTTTTTGCTCTCGGTTCGGTTGATTACCTCAATACTATCACACCAAGGTAAAGGTGCGAGGTAGCCTTCTTCCACTAACATACACAACATAGTTCTTGTCTTTCTATCATGGATAGGAGCGGAGACGAAGCAAGGGACGGGGAAGTCCTTCGCAACACCGAGAGGTTGGCGATCCAACACAACCTATGGGTGCAACGCCAAGAATTCAAGGAGCGACTCGCCTTATTCGAGACACGCATCGACGAGCAATATGACGAAGTGGCACACAACTTCTCCGTTCTGAACCAAGATTTGGCTCTACTTCGTGAAGCTACGGACAACTTGAATGGCCAAATGGCGGCTAATGATGCGAACATGGAGTAGCGCATGGATAGTCTCGAGCGCGCCATCACCAACTTGGGTCGTCATCGCCGACACCGCTCTACTTCATCATCATCAAGCTCGTCACAAGATTACTACTCTCATGAGCGCCACACGTCCTCAAGCTCCAACTCAAGGAATGGAGACCATCATCGACCTCGTCGCCCACATGCTCGTCATGAAGACTCTCGCTCCAACTCTAGGCGAGGAGAAATCCATCGACACGCTCGTCCTCATGAACGTCCTCCACAAGAACAAGTCCTACACCAAGATCGTCATCAAGTGGATCGCCATGCTCACCATGGGCGTGTCGACCAACCCCACGACAACATCATCCACAACATGGAGCCGGTACATCATCGTGAGCCACATGTCGATGCTCAAGACCAAGGTCATCAAGATCAACCTCGGCGAGATTTCCGAAATCAGCCTCGCCATGACCAACCTGGAAGAGGAGACCCACAACGTGATCAAGATGAGAGGGCCAACAATGACCGTCATCAACAACCTCGTCAAGATCTTCAACAACATCATCATCGTGAACCAAGTGAAGCTAGTGTTCAACTTCAACGCCAACCCAATGCTATGGTTGGTCGTGGAAGACCTCCTCTACCACCTCAAGCCGCAAGAGATGAAGGCATCCGTCCTCGCCGAAGGAATTTGGAAGATGAAGAGAACATGTTTGGAAAGCTCAAGTTCAACATGCCCAAGTTCAAGGGTGAAGACGATGCCGAGGCCTACCTCTCATGGGCACTCAAGGTTGACAAGATATTCCGCATCCACAACTACTCCGGTGCCAAGAAAGTGGCCATGGCGTCTCTTGAGTTTGAGGATTATGCAAACACTTGGTGGGAGCAAGTACTCACCCTAAGGGAAGAAAAGGGTGAACCCCCAATTGACACTTGGGAAGAGATGAAGGAAGAGATGCAAGGTCGCTTTGTACCAACACACTACATGACCGACCTCTTCAACAAACTCCAAAAATTGAAGCAAGGCACCAAGACCGTTGAGGATTTCTACAGGGAAATGGGGTTAAATATGATGCGAGCCAACATCCAAGAGTCCGAGAACCAAACCATCACTCGGTTCTTCAATGGCCTCAACTACCCCATCAAGCGAATTGTGGAGTTCCAACAATATTCCAACATGGTTGAGTTGGTTCACCAAGCTTCCAAGGCCGAGCGCCAAGTGAATGAGGACATCAAGTACTCCAAGTCCAAGTCATACTTCGCCTCCAAGCTCGCTACAACAACTCCTACAACAAGTGTCAAGCCCGCCGTGTCCTCTACACCATCCAAGCAACCGACTATCCAAAGCCGCATGAAGCAAACGGTGTCCTCCACCGCCTCCTCAAAGGCCTCCACGGGACCCTCTAATGTCACTTGTTTCAAGTGTGGTGCACAAGGCCACAAGTCCTTTGAGTGCAAGAATACCAAAGTCATGATCACTATGGAGAATGGTGACATAGAGACGCTAAGTGAAGGTGAATATGAAGCTCTTGTACAAGCCACCGTCGCCAATGAAGAAGATTATGATGAAGAAAGTGGAGAAGATCCTCTCTTATGTGTGCATGACCCAAGCCCTTCGCTTGTGGTCACAAGGGTGCTAACAACTCAACCTCAAGCTATGGAAGACCAAAGGTGCAACATCTTCCAAACCCGTGCCGGTATTGGTGGCAAATCGATAAAGATCATCATCGATGGAGGAAGTTGCCATAACCTTGCAAGCACCAAATTGTGTGAGAAGCTCAATCTCACACTTCGCAAGCACCCTCATCCTTACCATGTCCAATGGTTGAGCGACAAGGGCAACGTCAAGATACAACATACCGTCTCCGTCAACTTCAAGATTGGCCCCTATGAAGATACTATTGAGTGTGACGTGGTGCCCATGACGGTGTGGCCACATGTTGCTTGGCCGCCCATGGCAATTTGACAAGAAGGCTATACATGACGGATACTCCAATGCATACACCTTCACGGTCAAGGATAAGAAGTTTGAGCTACGCCCAATGACTCCTAGCCAAATCATCGCGGACAATGCGAAGGCTTTAGCGACGGCACAACATCACAACCACCATAGTGAGTTGAGAGTAGAGGGAGTGACCCACCAAAAGGAGAGTGAGCGCCACAAGCCATACATGAGTGAGAGAAAGAGCGTCCTCCTAGCCACCAAAAGCGAGTGGAGAGAAGTGAAAGCAAACCCATCCACCACCTTGCACTATGTGCTCATTTGCAAGGGACCGTCTAACGTGGGCACTACCCTTCGGGTAACCCACATTACCCTATCCTGTATTGACTAATTGGAGGCCCATGAAGACACTTGAAGGCGAGATGGGCCATTAGGACGGCGCACCAGAAGGTTCCTTGACGGGCAAGACAAGGAAGCGATCGAACAAGAAAAGAATAGATCTAAAAGTACTGTAAACCTAGTCGTACTCGGTTAGGACTCTTGAGACCTGGCCTCCTATATAAAGGCCAGGAGAGGGGCTGCCGAGGGACACGATCAATCTTAGCAATCTTAGCCAGCAAAAGCTTAAAGCTAGGGCACCTTAGCAATAGCCATCTCGACGAGATCTCAGCCGAACTATTCGGCACCCCATTGTAACCCATTATCATCATAATCAAGAACGAGACAGGGCGGGACGTAAGGGTTTTACCTCATCGAGGGCCCCGAACCTGGGTAAATCGCTCTCCTCGCTTGTCTGTGAACCGATGTCTCGTGTCAGCTTGCAGGATTCCATCAACCCTAAGCCCCTATCGGAGGGCATTGGCGAGGAGTACCCTCGACAATTGGTGCCGTCTGTGGGAAACCTGTCGGCACAAGATCGGACATCGGCTGAACCCGACATGTCATCGGCAACTTCATCAACACCATCATCGCCTCGTTTGGGAAGCCCGATTCGTTTCGGTTCCTACGAGTTCACCCCACATAGCGATTCATCTCGCTCGAATTTCTCCGGTCTGCAAGGCAATATGGAGATGGCCTTCGGGAGCGTCCACTACAACGTCAACTCAGAAGGAATTCTTCGGCTGCTGGAATCTCCCATCTCCAGGTCGACGAGTCCAAGCGCATCATCGTCACTCGATCTTTCGGCCAGCCTCACAAGCCCGTCGAGTCCATCCACACCTTCGGCTCCCCGTTCGGCATCCTCCATGTCAGTCGGATCCTATAATCCCGCGACCTCGGAGTTAACCTCGTACTACTGCATGAACTGCGACACCAGGCACGGACTAGGGTCGAGCGACACGCCGTTCATCTGCAATGCCTACTATTCATCGGGAGAGGACAGCATCGACGGCATCACCCAAGGAGACACCCGAAGAGTGGCGCCCCTCCAAGTTTATGTCGCTAACAGGGGAGACGGAGATCGCACCCCCCGTTCCAGCAGACGAGCTAGTTTGGAGAACAGCGCCAGCAACAACAACAGCGACCACACCATCGCAGAGGAGGAGTGGGCAGCGGCCAAGGCAGCCGTGCTTAACGACACACCACTTCCGGCGGGAACCACGGTTGGCACTCTCAATGCTTACCGCTCCATATTGGAGAAAAATCGTGAGCGCCTATCTAAGGAGCAAGCCACCCTCTAGAGACGCCTATCTGCGGTAGACCGATCCAGCGAACGACGAAGGGGCTCGCAGGGAAGCGCCTCTCGAAGTACCCATGGAGGAGGCAAGCATCGATCAAGGATGTCCAGGCTTTCGGAAGATGACACAAGGGAGATAACATCAAACCTGACCAAGTCCTTTATGACTACGGACACCGCGGGCATGCCACGGCCAAAAACCGTTGCGGGAGCAACGGCCAACCTTGCAGCATACCTCATTAACCAGCGTCCCGAAGGATCCATGGCACAAGCTCACCGTGGTGCTTTAGAAAGTCTCGCGATATTAGGAGATAATCTAGTTCCACGGAAGGAGAAGACCACCTTGCAGGCCAGCGGCCCAAAGCACCGCGCAAGAGACGCTCGAGATGAAATTACTCAGAGTAGAATCGACAAAGCAAGGCGACGATGCGCCGCGAGAGAAGAATTCGACAACGATTCTTCGGATGAGACCCAGGAAAACGACGGCGAGCTTAGGGGAGCCGATTGTCTAAGCTACAAAATTCGGGAGGCGATGCCACCTAAGAAGTTCAAACCCACCCCTACCGACGCCGCCAAGTACGATGGGCAACAGGAGCCGAGATCCTGGATAGAGGACTATCTACAGACAGTAATTCTGCAAAAAGGGAACCAGATAGCAGCAATGCAGTGCCTACAGCTTTACCTAAAGGACTCAGCGCGTGACATGGGCATACCCTTCGGGTACCCATTATTAGTATACCCGGCTCAGCCTAATATGGAGAAGACTCAATATGGAGAAGGCCCAACAAGGCAACCCGAAGAAGTAGTCGACTAGGACTCTTGTAAAACCCTAGGCTGGTTGCATATATAAAGCTAGCCGGGGCACCCGAAATAGAGAGGACAACGGACGGACAATAGATAGACAACATAGCTCCGCCTACGGCGGCACCCCGTAAACACATCTATGCTCGTATCATTGGATTGCTAGCAGCACGTAGGGATCCTCCACCGAGGGGACCCGAAGCTGGGTACGTCGTGTGCCTAATCTCGCTCCCGGAATCTCCATCGTCGCTCTCTCCCGAAACCGTAGTCTACAATACGTAGGCATTGCCGAGGTGATCCCTCGTCAATTGGCGCCGTCTGTGGGAATCGCGACGCTGGATTTCGTCATCCGGGCGGGATCCTACATCATCAACAAATAGCGAAATCAGATCTGGCCAACTCATCCGGTTCGTGGTATCTTCATCCATGACACGGCTGATCCAGGCGATCAACAAAACAGCGGCTGCGGAAACAAGATTGAACAAAAAAATTGGAAAAGTATGCGCAGAAACTGAAGTGCTACATATTCGGGCTGTGTTACGATCCAGCAGGATTGGAGAAGAAAAAAGGTCACGTACGTAACGTGTTCCGACTCGAGAAGAAAAAGCGATCTGTCAATGATCAGAAAAAAAAAAATCAAGTACTAGTACTTCACGTCAGGGAATAAGAAGAGGAATAGCGTTCTGGCTAGATCGCTTCTGGCCGCAACATGATTGATGGATCGACGCGTCAATTTCGAAGAAAAAGTGTCCAAGCAAAATAAACAATCTACGCTACACGGAAGCTACCACGCGATATTAGGCAAACACCTAGTACTGCTTGCGTACGAGTATTCATGGCAGGATTAAGCGCATATGGAAATAGAAAGCCATGACATACTGGGAGCTAATTCATCGTTGATGGCTACTTCACCACGGACTATACCGAAAGTTTCTCCGTTGACTTCTTTCGGCCACATGCCGCTCACCATCCGGCGCAAAGACTATCAGGATCCAGGTAGAAAAGAAGCAGCACATCTGTATGAAAAAGCGCGAAAACATCGGGTATAAAGAACAGCGATTTCGCCGCCGGACGAATAAAACCAACTCGTCTCCAACTTTCGTTCGACACAGAAACTATCAGGTGCTATGTTTTCAGTTAATTACTACTTATAAAATTTATTTGGTCAATTTTTTTTTTGGCGCATACTATTATGTGCGTGTAGATTTTTTGCGCCGCAATATAACTGCAGATTGAAACAAAGCTTCGACTACTCCGTTCGGACGATCGTACTAGCTGTCGCGCACTCGCCACACTTGGGGGTTCACCTGTCGCGGATCCTCCACATCGACTGCATCCTCTTCATCGATTATTTTCGATCAGGCGCCGCGTGACTACAATCGATTATGTCCGCCGCACGAAGTGCGTACACATCGGCTCCGTCGCACTCGATATAAAGCTAAGTGTTACTTTTCTAAGCATCAATTATTTATTTACTTTCGCCATACCCGAATACTCGGGGGCTGCGCCATTACATTGTTATAGCAAATTCATCCAAATATTGGGGGCTGTGCCATTACTTCGTTACTACAAATATACTCGGTTACTTGTGAAATCATTTTCTCCGGCTCAGTGGATTTATTTTCTTCGGCTCTGGATATATCTTCTTTGGCTCAGTGGATTTATTTTCTTCGGCTTAGTGAAATTATGTTTTTCGGCTCAGTGGATTCATCTTCATCGGCTTAATGGATTTTGTCTTCGTCGGATTCATCTTATAAGGTTATCATTGGTTTCCTCTAATATAATACTACCCGATGAGCTTCCGGGTCAATGGATTTATCTTCTACGTGGATTCATCTTCTATGATTATTACTGGATTCTTCGGGCCAATGGATTCATCCTCTATGATATCAACGGATTTATCTTCCATATATGCTCTATATTTAATGGCGTAATTTTCAATATGGATTCATCTCAAATACTTCATCTGGGATTCATCTTCATATATTATTGTCTATGGCTTCATCCTAAATGGCTTCACCTTATATGACGCCGCGACTCCGTCAACTTATTTCGACGTCACGCCTAAACGTTCGGGGGCTCGACAACGATTTTGCCTCGGGTCACGACTACGACACAACAATCATGACATCACCTCAGCAACGCTCGGGGGCTTGGCTATTTCTTCATCAACAATTTCGTGGCATCCACTTTTGCTATTTGGTAGTTTCTACTTTGGCTGGATTTCTTATTTACACTCGAAGACTTCATCATGCATCGACTTCATCGTGTCCAAAAAGCTAAGTGTTATTTTATTTTGCACAAAGTTGATTATCATTTACTTTTGCCGCACCCGACGCTCGGGGGCTGCACGGCATATATTCACTTTACATATCATCAAATCCGAGCATCTAACACCGCATGCGAAAAAGAGAGTCAAGGAAAAGATAGAAAAAGTTTGTTTATTTGTGCAGGAGATAGCAAATTTCAAAGTATATAAAAGAGCACCCGACGAAATCAAAAGAGCACCCGACAAAATCTTCTTCAGGGAGGAACCCGACGAAATCAAAATAGCACCCGACGAAATCTTCTTCAGGGAGGAACCCGATAAAATTGTGAGAGAACCCGACGAAATTTTCTTCAAAAGAGAACCCAATGAAATTTTATTCAAGGAGGACCCGAAGAATTATCTTCAAGGAGTTGCCGAAGAATTATCTTCAAGGAGTTGCCGAAGAATTATCCTCAAGGAGGTGCCGAAGAAATTTTCCTGAAGGAGGAACCCGAAGAATTATCCTCAAGGAGGTGCCGAAGAATTATACTCAAGGAGGTGCCGAAGAATTATCCTCAAATAGGACCCGAAGAAATTTTCCTGAAGGAGGAACCCGAAGAATTGTCCTCAAATAGGACCCGAAGAAATTTTCCTGAGGGAGGAACTCGACGAAATTATCATCAAGGAGAAACCTAAAAAAAAAAAAAAAAAAAAAGAGAAAAAGGAGGAGTAGAAAAAAAAAAGGGAGAAAAAAAAAGAGGATGGACAAATCTTCAGGTCCATTGACTCGTCATTTGTTCTGAGCAAGAGCATCGGCGATGTGCCTGACGACAATATAGAAAAACCAATATATTCGGCTGTCTCATCAAGCCCGAGAGAAAAATATAGAAGAACCCGCAAAATGGGTCATTGCATCAGCCGAACAAGGCACTCGACAATATATTCTCAGAACGCCAAAGTTGCGATCAATTTCTGAATGCCGCAAATTTGCGAAGGTAAGACCCCGGATCCGTTCTGCTGGGCGTGGCATCGCCGAAGACTGCGCTCTGCTACTTTTATCCGTATCAACAGATACGAAGAAAAATCCTAACGGACGCGTTAGGTACCCGATAAAATATGACTGGGACTCGACAGAATGGTAAGATCTTAAGCGGCACGTGTCGAGTTAACACCAGTATCCCGAGATCATGTCCAGGGACGTGATCTTGAAGTAGGTTTTTGCGGATTGCCACTAGAGCAGTTAACTAGTACCTGATCCGTCAGATGAACTAGCCCCAATTACCATTATCCCTGTACAATATAGATATGGATGTCAAATAAAAATAGCAAAGACCTGGAGTCGATAAAAAAGAGGGGCTGTGCCAAGTTGTTTATTGAGTAGTACAACTCGAGCCTATGCCTAGGTGCAAGCACCTGCTCATAGGCTCGGGGGCTACTCTTATCGAGAGTATTGTTCATCCTCCCGATAAGATACAAGAAAGAGGAAAAATTGTGGTGTCGATTAAAAGCAAGTTGAGCCTACACCCAAGTGCAAACACTTGGCTGTAGCCTCGGGGGCTACTCCCATCGGGAGCGCTGGTCGCGCACCCGATAGAAAATAACTTCGACATCATCTATGACAATCAAGGTTTGTAGACTCAACTCGATTCTACGAATCGAGTGGAGCCTACTCCCATCGGGAGCACATGGATTTCATCGAGTCCTCCAGAAATATAGTTAAGTTCTTCATCGAGTAGTACAACTTGAGTCTATGCCCAAGTGCAAGCACTTGCCCATAGACTCGGGGGCTACTCCCATCGGGAGCGCTGCCGCGCACCCGATAATTTCAAGAATCGTCGACATCATCTACGCTACACATGATCTACGACATGGACCTCGCCTTGTATTTTCTTCGACTCCGGAGATGGTTATGCCTGGAGTTTCTACGCAAGTCTTCGACTTCCCTATAAACTCGGGGGCTACTGACATGGGCATACCCTTCGGGTACCCATTATTAGTATACCCGGCTCAGCCCAATATGGAGAAGACTCAATATGGAGAAGGCCCAACAAGGCAACCCGAAGAAGTAGTCGACTAGGACTCTTGTAAAACCCTAGGCTGGTTGCATATATAAAGCTAGCCAGGGCACCCGAAATAGAGAGGACAACAGATAGACAATAGATAGACAACATAGCTCCGCCTACGGCGGCACCCTGTAAACACATCTATGCTCGTATACTGGATTGCTAGCAGCACGTAGGGATCCTCCACCGAGGGGACCCGAAGCTGGGTACGTCGTGTGCCTAATCTCGCTCCCGGAATCTCCATCGTCGCTCTCTCCCGAAACCCTAGTATACAATACGTAGGCATTGCCGAGGTGATCCCTCGTCAGCGCGAGCCTGGCTCGAGGTC